>NW_026900642.1:0-180321 GCF_033783945.1 Neopsephotus bourkii
TTGTTTTTCAAGGTCTCATATGTATATGGCACCTTGCATATAAGTTTTGCAAATACTGAGAAATTATTTGAAAGACATAAAACTACTGAATGAATCAGCTCTTGTACAACACGTAGATGTTGATAAACATTGATAGCAAGTAAAGATGAAGATGGCTATGTAAAAGATATTATACATCTGTGCATTGCCTTAGCAGAGAAAGGTCATCACACATCTCCCTCCAAACTCAGCTGTGCAGAAGGAAGTTAAATATTTAGGGTCTATCCTAAGGGAAGAACAGTGAAGAATAGACCCAGAAAGAATGGAAGCTTCTGCATTCAATTACAAAGGAACAACTGTGAGGGGATTTTGTCGACTGTGGATTCCTGGGTTAGGAGAACTAAAGGATTCTTATGAAGCAACCAGAAACGAGGAGGTGGAACCTATTGCATGGGGTTTGGGAAGGGAACAAGCTTTTAAAGTGATAAAAGGGGCTTTGCCATCAGCTCCTGCTCTTGGGCTCCCAGATTATACAAAGACTTTTAGTGTATATATGCATGAACAAAAACAAATAGCCAGTGGAGTGATAACACAGAGATCAGGACTGCTTCAGAGACCAGTTGCATACTACTCCGTGCAACTAGATCTGGTTACAACAGGAGCACCTGTGTTAAATCAGTGGTAGCGGTGGCCACAATGTTAGAGAAAAGCTGCCCCCTCATTCTAAGACACCCTGTAGCAGTTTACATCCCACACGAGGTGCAAATATGGTTAAAACAATATGCGGCCCAAGCCTTATCAACACAACGGGCACACAGATACAAACTGATGCTTTTAATGGCGGATAATGTAATTCTGACAAGATGTAATACCTCGAGTCCATCAACCCTGATGCCTTTACCTGAAAATGAAGAAGAACAGTGCAAGCAGGTGATGAACACTTCAAATAAATGATTAGTAGATTTAACCAATGTTCCTTTGCAGAATCCAGACCTAACTCTGTTTTCAGGTGGCTCTTCTTATTACCTGTAGGGAGGACAGACTGGTCAGCCAAGGGCATGTAATAGATGCTGAACCTCTCCCAGCAATGATGAGTGCACAAGAAACAGAACTAGTAGCTCTAATGTGTGCAATACATCTGGGAAAAGGTAAATGAGTCAATATTTGTAGAGAGTACTTGGTATGCCTTTGAGGTATGTCATGCAATTGGAATGCTATGGAAAGGACAAGGGTTTATCACATTAACAGGGAAGAGACTATCCAATGGAGGATAAATATATAACTTGGAATCAATCCAACTGCCTAAACAAATTGCTGCCATACAGTGCCCAGCCCATACCAAGGACACGCTCCTTTGGATGCAGCCCAGCACACAGCTGACCTGGGCTGCGAGCGCACATTGATGGGTTGTTTGGAGCATTGTATTAACCAGCACCCCCTGCTCCTCCTCTTCAGGGCTGCTCTCACTCCATGAATGAAATGGAATGTTTTAATGCTGTCTCAACCCTAGTGACTACCACAGGATAGTCAAGTGTAAAATGACAGAGAATGGTGGTCAAGTCTGGCCATGTTGTACCTGTTACTGATAGAACAGTCCCCTCGTATGTGAAAATACTGAGAATGATTGCATGATTAAAAAGATGTTGTGAAGCTTGTTCACCATATTAGCAGGAATGCTTAATAAAAACAAAGGGAGGACTATTAAAAGATGTTATTTATCTTAAATAAGTAGGTTTAAAATAATTTGAGTCACTTAGAGTTACATTTTTTTGTGGTTTAGTGAGCTATTGGCTTAGCTTTACTTGCTTAGCCAGATTTGCAGAAGCCTTGGTCAATAAGCTGTGGACTTTCCCCTAGATATGCTTTCGGCTGGAACAGAGTTAGTTTTCTTAGTGATAAGCTGGTACAGTGCTGTATTTTGTGTTTAGTGTGAGAATAACGCTGATAACACACTGAGGGTTTAGGTGTTGCCCAGTAATGCTTATTCTAGGTATACGACTTTTTAATGGCCTGTGCTTTGCTGATGAGCAGGTGCACAAGAACTGCAAACCACTTAGAGTTATCTCCATAGCTCCCTGTCTTCATAAGGAAGCCACCGCCGTTAGCAGAAGCTGCAACTCAACAAGATAAGAACAGCCTGTGGCCTGCCAGTGTGGGGATGGAGAAAGGATCCAAGAGGTGTTAGAAGTCCCCAGACCAAAAAATCCCCATTGAAATAAAAGGTGCGTGAGGTGCGGGTGTATAAATCATAAGGGTATAACTGCACAGGGATCTCTTTGTTTGGGGTCCCACTCTGCAGGCACCCAGCTGGAGCTTAGCCCCTTTTGCCACACCACACTCAGTTATTAAATTGCTTTTTCCTGGAACTGGATACTGAGGCTCTGCTGTGGGAAACCTTCGGGAAGCCTGAAGGAGAAGGAGTGAATCCTCTCCCAAGAGTGAGTGTGAGGGAGGGGAGAAGGAGGCTGGTGCAGTGGGAAAGCCGCAGGGCTGAGTATCAGAAACAGGGAAACAAAGAACACACCTGAGAGAGTTGGGGCTGGGCAGCCTGGAGAAGGGAAGGCTGCACGGAGACCTCATAGCAGCCTTCCAGTATCTGAAAGGGGGCCTATAGGGATGCTGGGGAGGGACTCTTCATTAGGGACTGTAGTGATAGGACAAGGGGTAAAGGGTTAAAACTTAAACACGGGAAGTTTAGATTGGATATAAGGAGGAAATTCTTTACTGTGAGGGTGGTGAGGCACTGGAATGGGTTGCCCAAGGAAGCTGTGGCTGCCCCATCCCTAGCAGTGTTCAAGACCAGGCTGGACAGGGCCTTGGAGCAACCTGCTCTAGTGGAAGGTGTCCCTGCCCATGGCAGGAGGTTGGAACTGGGTGATACCAAGGTCCCTTCGTACCCAAACCATTATGTGATTCCATGACACGGGTGTTCTCAGGGCCGTTGTTGGGATCACACTCCTATTGCCTTTGCAGGATGGGACAATGATCCAGGGGGCACACAGCATCACATCGAGGACATGGTGTGCCAGCGGTGGCTGGGAACAGGGTACAGGGACAAAGGGGTCGCTGCCAGCTCCACTGGCAATTTTATTCTATTATTCCAATTCCTATAGTCATTATACATAGGCTGTGAGCTGGGCAGGCCACGTGGGGAGGAGACGATCAAGAGTGGTGCAGCTTTGCCTTATTCCAGAGCGGGATAAATCCAGGAAGGAATCCTCCCCACACTACTCCAAGGATCTGTTTTAGATGCCCTGCGGTCTGCATGGCTGTCAGGGCACAGAGGGACTGCTCGATGTGCTGTGGCTGCCCTGTTGCAGGATGTTGTCTGGGATGGAGGGGTAAGGAGCCGTATCCATCCCCATCCTGGCTGCCTAGGGCAGGACTCTCCCACTCCCTGGACCACCAGTTGGCAGCACTGAAACGTGCTGGGATCTGCTGCTTTCACCTCCATTTCCAGCCTGGACCCTTTACATGCCCCAAAAGGAGCCTGCTTTCCTCTCCCCAGGCTTACCCCATGTTCTGGTTGTCGCTCTCCCACTGATGCACAGACACATTCCTGTATCTGGAGCAGGAGGGATCCCACCAGGCACAGGGGTCATTTCAGATGGATACCCCAGCAAAAGGGGGGGTCTCACTCAGACCCTTCCCCACTGCACCCACTTGGTGCCAACCCCAGTTCCCTTGCTGTAACCACTTGATGCCTGCATCCTAGGGCTTGGGGCTTGCTGGAAAGGGGCTGGGATCCCACCGTGTCCCACTGCCCCCCTGACATCCCCCTATCACCAAGTGTTTTGGGGCATGTTTGGGCAGGGAAGGGGGCAGTGTGGGTGTCTTTGGAAGAGAACCCGCTGCCTGCCCAGCCACTCACTACAAACACCACTGCTCCAGCTATGGGGCAGTTCCTGACTGGTCTCACCCCCTTGGTACTGAGAGGTGACACTGTGCTCTGGGGGGGGGGGGGCAGCGCAGCCAGTGGTGATGCCCCAACCCTGGGTCAGACGGGACCGGAGTACATGCTGCGCAACACTGTACCCCACTGCGTCCCACTGCACCACAAGTGCACTCCCAGTGTACACCAGTGCACATCACTGCACCCCCAAATTACCCCTCTGCTTCCCCACTGCACTCTGCTTCACCCACACTTCATCCCCACTGCACCCAACTGCACCCTGCTGTGCCTCCACATCACCCCTGCATCCCACTGCACCCCCACTGCACCCTGCGGCACCCCATGTCACCCACTGCATCCCACTGCACCCCCAATGCACCCTACCTCACCCCACTAGACCCCATTGCACAGCACTACGCCTCACTCTACTCCCTCCCTGCACCCCCTCTGTACCTCCTCTGTTCTTCCCTGCACCCCCCCCACTGCATCCTACTGCACCCCATTGCACCACACTGTACCCCCACTGCACCCCCTTGCACCCTAACTGTAACCCCCACTACACACCACTGCACCCTGCTGCACCGCACTGCACCCCACTACACCCTCATAGCATCCCCATTGCATACTGTCTGTATCCCCACCGCACCCCACTACACCCTGCTGCACCCACACATCATCCCCTGCATTCCACTGCACCTCCACTGAGCACTTACTTCACCCCCACTGCATCCTACTGTACCCATACTGCATCCCCACTTCAACCTGCTCCACAACCCTGAGCCCCCACTGCACTCCCACCTCACTCCAGTGCACTCCACTGCAGCCCCACTGTAACCCCACTGCAACCCCACTGCACCCCAGCTGCACTCCACTGCAGTTCCTCTGCATCAATTGCATCCCCATTGAAAACCACTGCACTCTGCTGCACCCCTTGTGCACAGCATTCTATGTGTACTGCACCCCAACTGGCCACCACTGCATCCTTATTGCATCCACACTGCATATCCATTGCACCCCACTGCACTGCACTGCACTGCATCCCACATTCCCTGTCACACAACCTACCCTTCCTGGTCCCCGGGTCTGCAGGCTGCTGTCTCCCACTGCACCCCCAATGCCACCCCAAGCTCTGCAACCCCCTCTGCACCCCACACTCCTGCAGCCAGCTTCTTGCTGCACCGCATCCTAGGGCATCCTAGGGCACCCTTACCATGCCCCTCTCTGTGTGGGGAAACAGCCTGCCCCATAGCCCCACCACCCCTAGGGCTCAGAGAATGGGTGCCATGGAGTCCCATGGGGGATGGAGGGACAAGGCTGCAGCCTCCAGTGGGGAGCACAGCAGGATGGCGTCTTGGCCTGGTTGGAACACAAACGCGACTCAGACCTGGCCAGAATCAATAGATGTGTCGCCTGGTCGGAATTAAGGCACAAAGGAGGCCAGACCCTGAAACCCTTTATCAAACCCGAGTGTTTATTCCTGGAGAGATCAATGCAGGGAGAGAGGAGAGGGGGAGAGAGAGATAAGATAAGAGGAGCTGCAAGCAGATAGTCACCACTCATGGATCCAGGGGCACCTCACTGGTCATCACCCAGGGTGTTGCAGCGGTGGGAGCTCACCCTCTGAGCCTGTTCGTGTTCTTTGGGGTGTTACACAGAACTGCATGGAAAGTGCAGAGAGGGTCACAGTGATAATGATGGATGTGCTCTACTGAACGCACGGTTCTAAAGCTGGGGTTCTGCAAGGGTCCTCTGGGTGTCTGCTGTCCCTCATAGTGTGTTTGCTATCTGACCCTATCCTTTGAGTCAGCACTTTTCACAGCCCTGTGGAGGGTTATCAGCTTCGGACAAGGGGGTCGGGATGATCCTGCCTATGCAGAATTGAAACCAACATCCCTGTTGTCTGCTTCGGTTATGATAATGCTTGCAAGGCCTCGCATGGTTCAATGTAAATGGTATCTGAGGCAAGCTTGGTTTAAGACAAACTCAGTTTCCTGGCTCTCACAGCACAGTGATGGGGAGCTCAGTGGGATGATGGAGCACATCTGGGTGGTGGGGAGCTCATTGGGATGATGGAGCACATCTGGGTGGTGGGGAGCTCAGTGGGATGATGGGAACACATGTGGGTGGTGGGAGCCCAGTGGGATGATGGAGCACATCTGGGTGGTGGGGAGCTCAGTGGGATGATGGGAGCACATCTGGGTGATGGGGAGCTCAGTGGATGATGGGAGCACATCTGGGTGATGGGAAGCTCAGTGGGATGATGGGAGCACATCTGGGTGATGGGGAGCTCAGTGGGATGATGGGAGCACATCTGGGTGATGGGGAGCTCAGTGGGATGGTGGGAGCACATCTGGGTGATGGGGAGCTCAGTGGGATGGTGGGAGCACATCTGGGTGGTGGGGAGCTCAGTGGGATGATGGGAGCACATCTGGGTGGTGGGGAGCTCAGTGGGATGATGGAGCACATCTGGGTGATGGGGAGCTCAGTGGGATGATGGGAGCACATCTGGGTGATGGGGAGCTCAGTGGGATGATGGGAGCACATCTGGGTGGTGGGGAGCTCAGTGGGATGATGGAGCACATCTGGGTGGTGGGGAGCTCAGTGGGATGATGGGAGCACATCTGGGTGATGGGGAGCTCAGTGGGGTGATGGGAGCACATCTGGGTGGTGGAGAGCTCAGTGGGATGATGGGAGCACATCTGGGTGGTGGGGAGCTCAGTGGGATGATGGGAGCACATCTGGGTGGTGGGGAGCTCAGTGGGATGATGGGAGCACATCTGGGTAGTGGGGAGCTCAGTGGGATGGTGTGAGCACATCTGGGTGATGGGAGCTCAGTGGGATGATGGGAACACATCTGGGCGGTGGGGAGCTCAGTGGGATGATGGAGCACATCTGGGTGATGGGGAGCTCAGTGGGATGATGGGAACACATCTGGGTGGTGGGGAGCTCAGTGGGATGATGGGAGCACATCTGGGTGGTGGGGAGCTCAGTGAGATAATGGGAGCACATCTGGGTGGTGGGAAGCTCAGTGGGATGATGGGAACACATCTGGGTGATGGGGAGCTCAGTGGGATGATGGGAGCACATCTGGGTAGTGGGGAGCTCAGTGGGATGATGGAGCACATCTGGGTGATGGGAGCTCAGTGGGATGATGGGAACACATCTGGGCGATGGGAGCTCAGTGGGATGATGGAGCACATCTGGTGATGGGGAGCTCAGTGGGATGATGGAGCACATCTGGGTGATGGGGAGCTCAGTGGGATGATGGGAGCACATCTGGGTGGTGGGGAGCTCAGTGGGATGATGGGAGCACATCTGGGTGGTGGGGAGCTCAGTGGGATGATGGAGCACATCTGGGTGGTGGGGAGCTCAGTGGGATGATGGGAGCACATCTGGGTGGTGGGGAGCTCAGTGGGATGATGGGAGCACATCTGGGTGATGGGGAGCTCAGTGGGATGATGGGAGCACATCTGGGTGGTGGGGAGCTCAGTGGGATGATGGGAGCACATCTGGGTGATGGGGAGCTCAGTGGGATGATGGGAGCACATCTGGGTAGTGGGGAGCTCAGTGGGATGGTGTGAGCACATCTGGGTGATGGGGAGCTCAGTGGGATGATGGGAACACATCTGGGCGGTGGGGAGCTCAGTGGGATGATGGAGCACATCTGGGTGATGGGGAGCTCAGTGGGATGATGGGAACACATCTGGGTGGTGGGGAGCTCAGTGGGATGATGGGAGCACATCTGGGTGGTGGGGAGCTCAGTGAGATAATGGGAGCACATCTGGGTGGTGGGGAGCTCAGTGGGATGATGGGAGCACATCTGGGTGGTGGGGAGCTCAGTGGGATGATGGGAGCACATCTGGGTGGTGGGGAGCTCAGTGGGATGATGGGAGCACATCTGGGTGATGGTGAGCTCAGTGGGATGATGGGAGCACATCTGGGTGATGGTGAGCTCAGTGGGATGATGGAGCACATCTGGGTGATGGGGAGCTCAGTGGGATGATGGAGCACATCTGGGTGATGGGGAGCTCAGTGGGATGATGGGAGCACATCTGGGTGATGGGGAGCTCAGTGGGATGATGGGAGCACATCTGGGTGATGGTGAGCTCAGTGGGATGATGGAGCACATCTGGGTGATGGGGAGCTCAGTGGGATGATGGAGCACATCTGGGTGATGGGGAGCTCAGTGGGATGATGGGAGCACATCTGGGTGATGGGGAGCTCAGTGGGATGATGGGAGCACATCTGGGTGATGGGGAGCTCAGTGGGATGATGGAGCACATCTGGGTGGTGGGGAGCTCAGTGGGATGATGGGAGCACATCTGGGTGGTGGGGAGCTCAGTGGGATGATGGGAGCACATCTGGGTGATGGGGAGCTCAGTGGGGTGATGGGAGCACATCTGGGTGGTGGGGAGCTCAGTGGGATGATGGGAGCACATCTGGGTGATGGGGAGCTCAGTGGGGTGATGGGAGCACATCTGGGTGATGGGAAGCTCAGTGGGATGGTGCGAGCACAGCTGAGTAGCTGGGAGAACAGCCAGGAAGGGTTGAGCAACCACAGCCCAAAGGTGCCTTCCCATTGCAACCTCACTGGCTGCAGGCAGGCAGGGTCAGGAAGGGAAATCCCACTTTTCTCCTGCCTTCATCCACCCTGGTCACCTCCCAAGGAGGAAAGCCAGGGAAGAACTCTCTGCAGGCAGCAGCCCAACACCATGAGGCCTGTGGGCAGAGCTTTCTGCTCCATGCTCAGGAGCACAGAGGACACCCCACTGATGTCATAGCACCCAGCCGCCCCACTGGTGGACCCGCTTGGCCATGCCTCTGGCACCTCTCCATGGCTTAGGGCCACATGTGGGGAAGGGGAGGAGTTAGGGACATCTGCAACCTCACCCTGAAGGTGATGCATGGCATTGGAGCAGAGCCAGCCCTGCTGCATCCTCAGAGTAGATGACAACATGGACCTTCCTGGCTGGGCTTGACGTGGCATGGACCAGCCTCTACATGGGGTCCCTCTTTTGGGAGAAGGGGCAGGTCACCCCCCAACAAGTGGTATGTGGTGTGACAGGACTGCCATCCTGATGTCTATCCACCCTACACCAGTGCCATCAGCTACACTCTCTTCTAGGACAGTGGCAAGAGATTCTGGAGGCAGCCAGTACATCCATCCCACCCCATAGAGGATGTGGGCACCCTGTGCAAGAGCCAGTGACCACTTTGCCAAGCACAGCGTGCCATGCCATGTCTGCAACTACTGCTGACAAGTGATCCATGTCCCGAGCCCTGGGAGCAGGACAGGGCACACAACAGCATGCTGCCAACGCCACTGGTTCAGCTGTGACAGCACCAGCTCATGTGCTGGATGTGACCCACCAAGGACCTGATGACCAAGGGACCACGGCTGCAGCACCACCGCCTCCCCAGCATTGCCCATCATGGCCCCTTCCCTTGCAGAAGGATGGGACACCACATAGCCTGTGCTGTAAGCGGTCTCCCCTGTGCCCCACAGCCCCAGCAACACGTTCTCCAGGCCCAGCTGCAGCAGGAAGACATCAGGCAGTGGGGCAGGCGGGAAGAAAGTACCTCTGCCTCATGGTGCATGGCCTGGGAGTTTCTCAGAGGCTGTAAATAGCCAAGTTTCCCTTCTGCTCATCTCGAAAGTGAGAAAGGGAACATCCCCTGAGGAGGGGGAAAGAACTGGTCGATTGTCATCACTGGTACAAAAGCTATTTTTAATTGTATTAAAATGTGTCTCTCCTATAAAATTCCAAAACATCCGGTGCCTCTGCTATAAGGATCTGTGGCTGTGAGTGAACCATCATCCCTGGGTCTGCATATGGTGGTGCTCACGGTGGGATGCACCCTGTGTCAGGGGACCCCCGAGGCTCCTCTTTGTGATCCGGGGAGGTGTGGGCATCGCCGGGGGAGCAGGGCACCCTGGGCCCCCCTTCCAATAGGGGCACATAGGGGATGTAGTGGCCGAGGGTGCCTGGGTAGGTCTGCGGCCGGAGCAGGAGCTGGTGCAGGGTCTCCCCGACTTGCACCAGGCTGTGGGAGAGGAGGTGGAGGTGGGAGACGGTGTCGCTGGCCAGGCTCTCCAGCAGCGCCTGCTGCTGCCGGGATGTCTGCAGGATCTGCACCAGGATCTGCTGCACGCTCTGGAGCAGCCCCGACACCCCGGAGCCTGCGATGAGGAGAAGCTCAGTGGCTGCAAACCCTGCCCGCAGCTTGGAGAGCCCCCTGTTGGGATGCTGCAGGGAGGACCCACCGTGCAGGATGGAGCCGGATGCCTCCTCGCCCGCTGCTGGCTGCTCGCTCACGGCAGCCGTGCCCGGGGAGCACAGGGATGGGGTGGCTGCCGGCAGGGATCGGCTTCCTCTTGCCATCCCCAGGGATGTCTCACCAGGAAAACCTGCCACAGCGGTTTGGCATGGAGGAAGGAACCAGAGTGCCTGCAGGAGCCCCTGCCCTCTGTCCCCATGGGCAGGACACAGGGGAAGGGAGACTTGCTTGAAGGCACAGACACTCACCAGCCTTCTGCTCAACAGCTTCCTGCTTCAGGGCAGTGTGACAGCCTGAAAGGAGAGCAGACACAGCCTGTGAGCTGCAGCTACCTCCCGCTGCAGGGCACCTGAGCACGGTGGCCAGTGCATGGTACTCACCCAGGAATGGAAGGGGAGGGACACAGCGACCGGCATCTGCAATGAGAACCGTATCAGACCCTGCTTGCGGGGCCGAGGGGGTTTACTGCACTGAGCAGGGCAAGGGAAGCCTTACGTGGCATGGTGTGGGGAGCATGCAGCCCTCCAGCGACGTGGTCCCCATCCACTGCTGGGAGAGAACAGAGAGGAGAGATGCGTCGTCTGATGGGACCTGCTGGGGGGGGTCACCACCAGCCCAGGGTCTGCCAGGTCAGCCCCGCAGCCTGACATGCCTTAGCCACAGCTCCACAGTGCCCTGCAGGGCCCCAAAGCATTTCACAAGCTAGATACAAAAGCAGGAGTCACTCACTCACCACTGCAATGCAGCCACCTCTGGGCTGGAAGGCAGCAGCGGCGTAGCAGCACGCAGCAACACTACACAACAGACTAGGGCTGGAAGTGAAGGAGAATCCCACATCCACTTGAAACTGCAGGGGGAATTTAGGGAGACAGGTGATTACCCAGTGCGGAATGCTGGCTGGGGCGCCCTCACAAATCAGATCCAGGGACATAATCTGTATCACCTCTGTGCCAAACCCCTGCGATGTGCAGTGAGAGGGATGCAGGAGATGCCCCTGGGTGGGCTGCAGGGCAGGGGAGCTGCAGCACCTCTGGCCCTCACACCCAGCCCTAATTCATCTGAAGATCTATGGTGTTAGCAGGGAAGCAGGAGCCAGGGCCTGCTGGAGGAAGGGGTGTCATGCCCTGCAGTGATATACAGCTGCCAGAGCCCCCTGGCCTCATCCTTCAGAGATCTAAAGCCATGAGGCAGCCCTCAGACTGGTACAGAGCTGGGGAACCCCTTGTGCCCTGTCCCAGCCATCCCCTCATGCTCTGGGACTGGTTTGGAGTCAAAGCCCCTGGACAGAGAAGTCCCAACTGCTGAGGGACTTGTGATGGGGCCCCCAGCCCCCTAAGCCCTTCAAGCCCTCCATTCCCACCATGCTGGCATGGGCTTGGGCTGGAGCCGTGGCTGTGCAGCCCGGTGCAGCGGGGCAGACCGGTACTTACGGGCCTCTGGCTCATCCTTCACACACCGCAGCAGCGGGGACATCAACGTTCCCGGGGTTTCCCCGTCAACGTTGTGCTCTGCAGGGGGGGTGAGTGGGTGCAGAAAACAGCTTCAACAACCAGGACACAAGGGGTGCCTGACACCCCACAGCCAGGACAAGCCCCCACCCCTGCTGCCTGAGCCCACGGGTACCTGGTGGCTCTGGTGAGGATGAAGAGCAGGCAGCATGGGCTGACCTGCGCTTCCTGGAGGGCAGCTTCGCCATGTCTAGCGGAAGAGAAACAGACCGTCAGCAGACCCCGGGTGGCCGCGCAGCACCAGCGCTAACCCAGCATCCAGCAACCCTGCCAAACCCATTTACCCATCCCAGCACTCACCTGGCATCCTCCGCTCCCCGAACACGGGCCGCCCAGCAGCCTTCCATATGCTCTTCATGGCTCGGTAGTGCGGAGGCAGGCGGGCTGAGTGATGTCCTGCCCTCTGCCGCGTCTCCCGCTCCGAGTGGAAAGCCTGCTTCAGCGCCTTCCACTTGGAGCGGCACTGGGCGACGCTGCGCGAGTACCCGGCCGCTGCCAGCCCTTGGGATATCTCCCTCCACAGCGCCTCGTTGGGTCGCGATGTGGAAGCCATGAGCAGGGCGGCCTCCCCCGAGCCCTCCACCAGCGCCAGCAGGCTGCTGACCTCCGCCTGCGTCCAGGCTCGCCCGCGGGGCATGCTGCCAGGGCGGGGGAAGCTCAGCTCCGGACCGAGGTGCGGCACCCCCGAGGGCACCGGGACCAGCACCGAAACCAGCACCGGGAACAGCACCGGGACCAGCACCGGAACCAGCACCGGGACCCGCACCGGAGGCAGCACCGGGACACGCAGGGAGCTGCACCCGGAGCAGCACCGGGAGCTGCACCCGGAGCAGCACCGTAGCCGCACCGAGCGCCCCTGCGCTGCACCGGGCGCCGCGGCGGGAGCTGCCGGGAGGCCGCACGGAGCATGTGCAGCGCCGGGAGGAGCCGCTGGGAAACGTAGTCCCAGCCACGCCACCCAGCGCATCCCCGTCCAGGCGGGCGCGGCGCAGGGACCGGGGTCTGAGCCTGCCCGCCTGTAGCGGTGGTGACCCCCGGGTAGGAAGGGCTCTCCCGCGGCTGGGGGACCCTGCCCTCCGCCCCCATGGCCATCACGGCAGCACTCAAGGCTCTGGGATGGGGTGCAGAACCCCAGTGTTCAGAGTGCAGAGCGTGGAGATGCAGGAGGGGCCCTGCTCCCCAAGGATGCACAGCCCCATGGGGCAGATAGGCTGAGCACTGGGGGGCTGTGGCTGTCCCAACATTGTGGGGGGGAACACAGGAATCTAGCTGACCTTTAAAGGCCCCTTCTAACCCGAAACCATGCTGTGACCTTTCAGTTCTTAGAAGGGGCCTATAAGGAGGATGGGGAGAAACTTTTTCGCACGGCCTGTTGCAATAGGACTGGGAGCGATGGTTTTGATCTAGAAGAGGGGATATTCAGGCTGGATGTGAGGAAGGAATTCTTTACAGAGAGGGTGTAAAACACTGGCACAGATTGCCCAGAGGGATGGATGCCCCATCCCTTAAGGCCAGCCTGGGTTGTTCTGGGCAACCCGATCTAGATGAAGATGTCCTTGCTCATTGCAGGGGGTTGGACTAGGTGAGCTTTGAAGGTCCCTTCCAACCCAAATGACTCTGATTCTACTCTACAGTCCCATGTCTGAGCTAGCAGCCACCCCCACAGCTCCCTGTCCCACAGTGTGAGCGCAGGGTTCCCTCATGCAGGGAATGCCTGGGTGTCAGCCTCATGGGGCTCCCCCTTGCCCCACTCGGTCAGTCACTATCATCACTGTGACCCCCCCAGGGTTCTGTCCCAGGTGGTGCCCCTGGGGACCCCACCAGGAAGTGACACTTTCCATTTCGCGTCACAGCCAGCTGCCAAAAGGGGCTGGGAAGGGGTTGCTGCTTCCCCTGTGGGTGCAGAGCAAGAGACTGAGTGAGGGAGGGATGGACGAGGGGGTCACGTACGCTGATCTGCGCTTGCCCCCCACCCCAGGTAATGGTGAGCTGCTCCCAGCCCCTGGCACCATAGAGGATGCCCTGCCCTTCTGCAGCACCTTGCCTTCTGTGGGATCATTCCTCTGACCCCCTCTTTTGGGTACCCTCTCCCAGACAGCTCTTCTCCAGCACTGTTACACTCTGCTTCCTCATGGGGCAGGGGACAGGAGGAGCTCAAGGTCAGGGGGTGCCCACTGCACCCCACTCTGCTCTCCCTGCCTCATGCCAAGCTCTGTCTGCAGCGAGACACTAATAGGATCAAGGTGCTGCAAACAGGCTCTCCCTCAGTTTTCCTGGGTTCCCCAACTGACTTCTGAGACCCTGACCAGGGTTCATAGGCATCTCCTGGATGGGGGTGTCCCCACTGCTCCAACAAAGCCCCCAGAGTCGAGGTTAACTCTGCTTTTCAGCTCCCCAGCAGACGGTGCGGATGCCCTGGTGCTGGGCTGCCCTCAGCCTGGCTGTCTTCTCCCTGCTGCTCCTGCTGGCACAAATCATCCTCATCAGCTTGAGCTTCCACTGTGAGTACCTGGAGCTCTCTGGTTGGGGTGTTGGGGTTGGCACCATGGGGACAATGTGCCAACAGACAGAGCTCATGTCCCAGGGATCCTCCTACTTGGGGCTGAGGGTGTTGCGGGTTCTGGAGCAAGCAGGAAAGTTAGTGAGGCAAGACCGTGCGTGCCTGTCTGGGAGAGGAAGGCGATGGGATGGCATGGGCTTGGGGACTGCGTCAGGGCATCCTGCTCCATCACATGGCAGTGAAATGAAGATGGGAGAGTGGTGATGCTGAAACCGAAAGAAACACTTTCCCCGAAAGCCTGTTCTGTGATGGGCTCCCAAGCACAGCAAAACCCACAAGGAGATTGTCGAGCTCGGCTGGCAGGTCACCTAAAGGGGGTTGTCCCATGGGAGAGGCCTCTTGGTGCTGCTGGGAACAGGAGCACAGGGTTGGCAGCGGCAGTCTTTTATTCTTCTTCTGTAGATCTAGGACAACAGGCGAGCTGCACCCGTGGTGCTTGGAGCGGGGAGGAGAGCCCCAGCTACGGGCGACAGACGCAGCGAGGTAGGAAAACCTGGTGGGCTCCTTGGAGAGGGTTTGGAGGGGGATCTGGGGTGTTCTTTTCAATAGTGAGGACCTGTCCCTGCTCCAGAATGTGCCTCCCCCCAGCCTTCCTTCACCCTTGCTGCCTGTCCCTGGCTTATACCACGGTGCTGCCCTGGTGCTGCTGAACAGGCTGCACCCCTGGGATCCCTTGGAAGAGATGGCCCCAGCATGGCTCTGCATTGCCCAGGCACTCCACTAGCACCAAGATCATGTTTTCCAGGTGCTGGACAGCACTGGGGGCTGTCTTTCAACCAGTCTCTGGTGAAGCTGAAATCTTGACTGCATTCCCAGTGCTTTGCAAATGATGTTTGTATCACAACCCCAAACCTGGAGCTCCCTTTGCTAACCCATCTGCCTGATGCCATCACCTTCATGTAACCAGCCTGTTGCACTGGGATGCGAGAGCTGCGCTCCAGAGCAAGGGCAAGCAGAGGGTCCTCTCCAAGGGGGTATCCATAGCAGTACATTGGGTTGGTTGGTACCCTGGCCACCCCTTGTCACCGTCCTGTGCCTTGGGCTGCAAGCTGTGTTTCTGGTGTGCAGGGGGATGCCAGTTCTGCCCAGCCGGCTGGCTCTGGGATGCAGGGCAGTGCTACTACTTCTCCTTCACCAAGAAGAGCTGGGATCAGAGCAGAGAGGACTGCTGCTCCAGAGGGGCACAGCTGGCCACCGCCCGAACCAACACCACCCTGGTGAGCGCACCCATCTCAGCTCCCTGGCTCTCACCCTCATGCCCAAAGCCTAGCTAAGTCTCCAGATAAAGAGCTGGAGGTGCTGTGTGTGTACTCTGCAACCCCCATCACTGGGAGGGCCTGGGTTTTCCCCCCAGGTAGCTCATCCAGGTCCTCTCTTGTGCTAGGCTTTCCTGATGCGCACAGCCAACACAGAGGTCTTCCACGTGGGGCTGAAACGGGGTGGCTCCAGGTCTGACTGGAAGTGGCTGGATGGCACCGCACTGAAGGGGTGAGGCTGCCTGGTTGTCCCTATCCAGGAATGCTGAGGGAGGTGATGGGGAGACAGGCAGCCCACTTGCATGTGAGGGTGATGTCAGGGTCCAGTTGGAGAAAAAACCCAGTGCCAGACCCTGTTTCAGATCATGATCCCAAGAGTGAAATTAAGACACAAATGAGGTCAAGTGCCATAACTGGATGCTTTGTTTATTACAAATTGCAAAAAGAGAGTTATAAAAAAGGGAAGTTATAATAAAGGGGATATTGATAGAACAGATTGGAAAAAAGGTAGAAAATGAAGCAAGGATTCGGGGTGTAGAGAGAGAGAGATAGAGAAAGTCACCACCCTGGATCCAGTGGTGTCCCAGGGATCCGCTGTCATTGTCATTGGTGGTGGGAGTTCTTCAGGGTTCGTAGTCGGTATCAGAGCAGAGTGTTCCCCAAGAGTCCATCGGAGGTGGGTGTCTTCGTGGAGGCATCCTTCTTGAGGCCCCTTGAAGGTACCCCATGGAGTGTGTCTCATGGAGGGTGCCCCTCAGGATCCATAGTACTCATCGGTGGAGAGTGTCCTCACAGAGGTGTCCTTCTGGAGCTACCCTCACGGCAATGGCTCGCTGGCAATGTGTTTCTTGGTGGTTACCTTTTCCCCTTTGTCAAGAGCTGGGGGGAGAACCTCTGTTCATGTCACATATTACACGTTCCTGGTGGACCAGTTTCCCTGGTCTTGCAGCCAGCTCTTTGACACACGTGTCTGCAGTGATCCTTGGGATAGTAGCTCACACCAATCCTCAAAGTAATGGATGGAAGAGTCTTAGCTCTTTCCCACTCACCCCTCAGGCAATGGGTTGTCGAGTCCCAGTTCAGCTCCTCACACCCTTCTCCCAGGCAATGGATATTGGAGTCTTACCTCAACTCCTCCCACCCATCTCTGAGACAGGAGATAGGTGGATTTCCAGCTCAGTTTCTCAGACCAATCTTTGAGACAGTGGGCAGTGGAGTCTGACTTCAGATCAGTCTCTCACAGATGTGCTCCACATTTTGGCTACCTCTTGTCTCCCGAGGGCTGCACTGGGAAGGGATGGTGCTGACTTCCCACCTGGGTGAGGAGCTGGGATGGCTCCACAGAATCAGGTTTTCAGGCTTTTCTTAGCGCAGCTGGTGCTGAGTCCTGCCAGGAAAGACCTGGGGGTGCTCTGTGCATGATGGGGATGGGAGCTGCATCTCAAACAGGCATGGGTAGGGTTGGGGGGATCAGAGCATGTGCCTTAATTAAGAAGAGGGTGTCAGGGCACAGAGCTCCCTGGAGAGGGTGAGCTTTGCCCCCATAGCATCCCTGATCACTGTCCCGAGGAGCTGCTGATGGCAGAACCCCAGCCCTTCCTGTCCATCCCATCTCTGCCCTCTCTCTCCCTGCAGGCTTTTCCCAATCCATCGCTCCACCAGCTCCTTCCTGGCCTGTGGCAGGGTGTCAGGGCTGGGGCTGTCGGGTGGTCCGTGCGGGGAAGCCCTGGGCTGGGTCTGTGAGCAGCGCTCATCCACCCTGCAGTGGGTCCGGTCCTCACCACCCGCCCTCCTCTGGGGAAACACCACCTACACCTGCACTGGGCCCTGATGACCATGGGGACCTCCAGCCTGTCCCATCGCAATGCACTGGCATCCCTTGGTGCTGCTGCTTCCTCATTCAGATGCTTCACCCCGCTGGATCTCTGCAATCTGCCAATAAACGCTGGCACTTGAATGCTGTGGCTGGTTTGGGGGGATGAGGGTGGTGGGATGGAGGTGCATCCTCTGGTGCCGACCCAGTCACGTTGCTACTGGGTGGAAAATTGCACTGGAGGAAGTGGCATCGATCTGAGCACCCTCATGTCCTGGGGGCAGCTTGGAAAAGCTCCTGTGCAGGCTGGAGCAGATCCCTGCTTTTGGTTGTGGTGGTGGCTGTCCAGGGTTTATCCTGCTTGGGTAAGCATCCCTGGTCACATGGAGGGCTGGGCAGCAGCCCTTATCTCCTGGTTTCCATCCAGTCTGAGGAGGTCACAGCAAATGCCCTCACTTTGCCTTGAGGCTGGGTGATGGGTGAGAGGCTAAAAGGTCTGCAGGGTCTTGGTTTGGAGGGGTTTGGCCCTGAGGGCTATTATGGTTTTGATATAGACCACATGGGTCTATACCAGCAGCATGCAGCTCCAGCATGGACATCCCTGGGAGTCTGTCCTTAGGAATGTTGAGGACAGAGCTCCACAGTCACTGCAGAGTGCCTCCAAGCAGGAGATGGGAAGGTGCTGCATGGGGGCGCACAGCCCTGGAGTGCCCAGCATGCAGGGACTCATGGGGCTCCTAAGAGCATGGGGACATGGCGGCAGAGTGCACTGCCCGGGAGGAGCTGGTTCACCCCCACAGTGCACATCACAGCAAGAGCACCCTCAGAAAAACCCCATTTGCAAATTAAAACACTTCTGCTTTTCCGATCAAGAGGTGTCTCCACCCAACGGGGGTTTGGCCAGGGCAAGGCAGCAGCGAGCCCTCACTCTGCTGCTGCCTGGGGCACCTGCAAGCATGGCCCAGAGCGTGGTCTACGCCGACCTGAAGTTCGCAGCATCCGTGCCCTCCTGCCCCGCAGCCCCTGATGAGGACGACAGCCCCTATGAGAACGTGCTGCTGGGGACGGTGCCTGCAGAGCCCAGCCCAGGTCAGAGCCCGGCCACCGACATGGAGATACTGTGGGGTAGGGTGGGCAGTGGGGGGAGGCAGTGGGACCATGGGTGATGCTGTGCTCATAGCACACCTCATCTCATCTCATCTCATGTCACCTCTTGCAGGGCGATGTCCCCGGCGCTGGCGTGTCCCCATGGGGCCGCTGGCCGTCAGCCTGCTGGTGCTGCTGGTGCTGCTGGTGGTGGGTACCGTGGCCCTGGGGACCTGCTGTGAGTCTGGGTGAGGGCTGTGGGGTGGGGGGAGATGAAGGGTGGCACTGGGAATGGGTGCTACCCACTCCCTGGGGACCTGCTGTGAGTGTCTGGGAACTACCCAGGTCCTGGGGACCTGCTGTGTGGCTGGGCAAGGTATGGGATGCTGGGGGTTGTTGGGTCCAAGGGGTCCCGGAGGATGGTGATCTGAGGCTGGCGTTGCTTTTGGCTTGGCCAGCCTGAGCTCCCCTGTCTGCCTGCATTGCTTTTCCTGTGCCTACCACTGCTTCTCACTGCCTATTGTAGAATTACAGCATCATAGAATGGTTTGGGTTGGAAAGGACCTTAGGATCATCCAGTTCCAACGCACCTGCTGTGCGCAGGGACACCTCACACTAAACCATGTCACCCAAGGCTCTGTCCAACCTGGCCTTGAACACCGACAGGGATGGAGCATTCAGAGCTTCCTTGGGCAGCCTGTTCCCAGCACCTCATCACCCTCACTGCTTCCCACTGCCTCAGACTGCTTCCACACCTTTCTTGTTGCCTCCCACTCCCTTCCATTGTCCTTCCACTGCCTTCCCATTGCCTCCCACTGGCACAAATTGCCTCCCTTCCACTTACCCCCACAGACCCTTCCCTTCCCACCGGCACTCCAGCACAGTCCCTGCCCACATCCCAGCACCCCCATCCCGTGTCCCTCGCCATGGCCCTGGGTGCGCGGGTCGGGCGCTGGTGCCCGTGCCCGGGCTGTGCCAGCGCCGTGCCCATCCCTGTGCCCGTGCCCAGACTGGCAGGTCACCCGCAGCCTGCGGGACGCCTCCCGGGAGCACGCGGCCGAGCAGGGCCGCCTGGAGCAGGAGCTGAGCGCCCGGGAGCAGCGCCTGGAGCAGACGCGGCTGGAGCTGGGGAGGGCCAGAGCGGAGCTGGGGCGCGCCTGGCGGGACGGCAACAGCAGCCGAGCGGCGCTGGAGCGGCAGGACATGGAGCTGGGGCGCGCCAGGCAGGAGCTGGCCGAGCTGCGCAGGGATGTGCAGCGCCTGCAGGGAGAGCTCAACAGCAGCCAGAGCACCGTGGCCAGCCTGCGCGCCTGCGTGAACACGGGTAGGGCCGTGCCGGGCTGCGGGACGGGCGGGGATGCTGCCGGGGAGATGAGGGGCTCAGCCCGGACAGGATGGGCCCCCCCAGCATCCTTGTGACGGCGAGCGCCTGAGCCGTGCCCCTGTCCCCAGAGTGCTGCCCCTCGGGCTGGGTGCTCTACAGGGGCAAGTGCCTCTTCATCTCCGTGGAGAGCAAGACGTGGAAGGACAGCCATCAATACTGCCAGAGGACATCCGCCCAGCTGCTGGTCCAAGCCGACTGGGCATCGTGGACAGCGCCGGTACAGAGCAGAGGGGCTGCAGCACCGCAGGGATGGGGGCAATGCTGGGGTGGGCAGATCCAGCAGCAGCAGCGCTGCAGAGGTGCTGGGTGGCACCGCCAGATCCAGGACTCTCGGGCACCTGATGGGCTCTGGGCATGGGGAAGGCAGTTGACAGCTTCTATCCCTCAGCTCTTCATGCAGGGGAATGGCGCCGTGTACTGGGTCGGGGAGAGATACAGAGGTCATCTCGATTCACGTGAGGACAGGTATGGATGGCCATATAAAGAGCAGGTTGTTCCATCTTGGACACCTGCATCTCTCGCAGCTTCACCAGCCATGGGGAAATGCTCTGGGCACTGCCCTGGCATCTGTCCTTGACATGGGACTAATGCTTGAACGAGGGCAGTGGCCTGATCCTCTTGCCCAAGCTAAGAGGCCCTGAGGCTGCAGCTGTGTGGGGTACAGCATGGTGGCAGCAGGATGAGAGCACGGTGATGGCACCTCTCACGTGTTCCCTCCCTTCTTGGAACAGAAGTTGGGTCTGTCCGGGAATATCCTATGGAGAGATGGAAAGATTCTACTGCTCAAGAAAATTGCCATGGATCTGTGAGAAGCTGCCAGATGTGAGGAGCACGTCCAAGACCGTCCCTCCTCTCCCAGCCAAGTGGTAACTCTGGAACACCATTTCCACCATACATCGGAGTGATTGGAGCGCAGGGTGCACAGCAGAGACACCTTTTCCCTCCTGCACAGCCACATTCCTGTATACTGTTGTTCTCCAAAGCTATTGCACTGGAAAGCTATTTTAAAGGCATACAGATTCATAGAATCATAGAATGGTTTGGGTTGGAAAGGACCTTGAGATCATCCAGTTCCAACCGTCTGCCATGGGCAGGGTTGCTTCATGCTAGACCGTGTTGCTCAAGGCTCTGTCCAACCTGGCCTTGAACACGGCCAGGGATGGAGCATTGGCATCCTCCCTGGCTAACCCATTCCAGTGCCTCACCACACTTACTACAGTAAAGAACTTCTTCCTTATACCTAACCTGAACTTCTCCTGTTTCACTTTGAACCCGTTACCCCTTGTCCTATCACTACAATTCCTAATGAAGAGTCCCTCCCCAGCATCCCTATAGGCCCCCTTCAGATACTGGAAGGCTGCTAAGAGGTTTCCATGCAGCCTTCTCTTCTCCAGGCTGAACAGCCCCAACTTTCTCAGCCGATCTTCATATGGGAGCTGCTCCAGTCCCCTGATCATTCTCATGGCCTCCTCTGCACTTGTTCCAACAGTTCCATGTCCTTTTTATGTTGAGGACACCAGAACTGCACACAATATTCCAAGTGAGGTCTCATGAGAGCAGAGTAGAGGGGCAGGATCACCTCCTTCGACCTGCTGCTGGTCACACTCCTTTTGATGCAGCCCAGGATACAGTTGGCTTTCTGGGCTGCGAGCGCACGCTGAAGCCAGCTCATGTTCATTTTCTCATTGACCAACACCCCCAAGTCCTTCTCCTCAGGGCTGTTCTAAATCTCTTCTCTGCCCAGCCTGTAGCTGTATCTGGGATTGCTCTGACCCAGGTGTAGGACCTTGCACTTGTCATGGTTAAACTTCATGAGGTTGGCATCAGCCCAGCTCACAAGCGTGTCAAGGTCCCTCTGGATGGCATTCCTTCCCTCCAGCGTATCAACCAAACCACACAGCTTGGTGTCATTGGCAAACTTGCTGAGGGCACACTCAATCCCACTGTCCATGTCAGCGACAAAGATGTTAAACAAGACCGGTCCCAACACCGATCCCTGAGGGACACCACTCATTACTGGTCTCCAGATGGACATTGAGCCATTGACCACAACTCTTTGTGTGCGGCCATCCAGCCAGTTCTTTATCCACTGAGTGGTCCATTCATCAAATTGATGTCTCTCCAATTTAGAGACAAGAATGTCGTGTGGGACAGTCTTGAACGCTTTGCACAAGTCCAGGTAGATGATATCCACTGCTTTACTGCTGTCCATCAGCTCTGTAGCCCCATCACAGAAGGTCATCAAATTGGTCAGGCAGGATTTCCCCTTAGTGAAGCCATGCTGGCTGTCACCAAGCACCTTGTTGATTTTCATGTGCCTTAGCATGCCTTCCAGGAGAATCTGCTCCAAGATTTTGCCAGGCACAGAGGTGAGACTGACTGGTCTGTAATTCCCTGGGTCATCCATTTTCCCCTTCTTGAAAATGGGGGTTATATTTCCCTTTTTTCAGTCATCAGGAAGTTCACTTGACTGCCACGATTTTTCAAATATGATGGACAGCAGCTTAGCAACTTCATTTTCCAGCTCCTTCAGGACCTGTGTATGGATTTTGTCAGGTGCCATGGACTTGTGCACATTCAGATTTTTACGATGGTCTCGAACCAGATCCTCTCCTATAGTGGGCCTGAGGTCTTCATTCTCACAGTCCCTGCAAGACTTGGGTGATGTGGTCAGAGCCTTTGCCAGTGAAGACTGAGGCAAAGCAGTCATTCAGAACCTCAGCCTTCTCCAAATCCAGGGTAGCCGGTTCTCCAGATAGCTTCTGGAGGGGGCCTATGTTGTCCCTAGTCTGTCTTTTATTTGCTACCTACCTATAGAATCCCTTCCTGTTATCCTTAACATCCCTAGCCAAGTTTAATTCTAACTGGGCCTTAGCTTTCCTAACCTGGTCCCTAGCTTCCCAGACAACATCCCTGTATTCTTCCCAGGCTGCCTGTCCTTGCTTTTGCCTTTTATAAGCCTCTTTTTTCATTTGAATTTTCCTCAGCAGCTCCTTATCCTTCCAAGGAGGTCTGCTGGCCCTCCTGCTGCACTTCCTTCTAGTTGGGATGCAACACTCCTGAGCTTGTAGCAGGTGATCCCTGAATATCAATCAACAGTCTTGGGCCCCCTGCCCTGTAGGGCTATATCCCATGGAACCTTACTGAGCAGATTCCTGAAGAGGGCAAAGTCTGCTCTCTTGAAGTCTAGGGCAGTGAGCTTGCTGCACACTCTTCTCACTGTCCTGAGGATCTTGAACTTGACCATCTCATGATGGCTACAACCAAGGCTGCCCTGGAGTGTCACATTTCCAACCAGCCCTTCACTGTTGGTGAGCATGAGGTCAAGCATGGCACCTCCCCTCGCTGGCTCCTCTGTTACTTGCAGAAGTTGTCTTCTCACACAGTCGAGGAACCTTCTGGATTGCTTATGCTGGGCTGTACCGTCCCTCCAACAGATATCAGGGTGGTTGAAGTCCCCCATGAGAACAAGGGCCTGTGAGCGTGAGGCTGTTCCTATCTGTCTATAGAGTGCTTTATCCACAGAGTCCTCTTGATCAGGCAGTCTGTAACAGATCCCCACAATAATGTCCCCTGTAGCTGTTCTCCCTTTAACCCTGACCCACAAGCTCTCTGTTATCTGCTCACCTCTCCCCAGACAGAGTTCCATACTCTCCAGCTTATCCCTAACAGAAATACCAACTCCCCCTCCCCGCCTGCCAGGCCTGTCTTTTCTAAAGAGCCTGTAACCTTCCATTCCAACACTCCAGCCATAGGAGCCATCCTACCATGTTTCGGTGATGCCTATAATGTCATACCCCCATAGACGTGCACATATCTCTAATTCCTCTTGTTTGTTCCCCATGCTACAGGCCTTTGTATAGAGGCATCCGAGCTGAGCTCCAAATGAAGCTGGCTCATTGGCTGGAGCAGCTGGAATACCTCTACATTGCTCTGAGCATTTATTATAGGTGCTGGCAACTGACTGGGAGTGTTGGGATGGAATGATGCCCCCTCCCCCAACACATCTGGTTTAAAGCATGCTTGACCAGTCTGGCAAGCATCCTACCAAAACTGCTCTTCCCCTTCAGACCAGCTCCACCAGCCCCCGCTAGACCTGGCCTACAAACTTGGGTCCCATGTTCAAGACACCCAAACCCCTGACTCTGACACCACCTTTTAACCATTTATTAACCTGGCCAATCCTCCTAGCTTTTTTTAGGTCCTCCCCTGTATCCTGGAGAATTGACGAAAAGACTATCTGAGCTCCAGAGCCCCTAACTACCTCTCTCAGGGCTCTGTAGTCCTTCTTTCCAGGCTCCTATTATCTCTATCTTTATCACCCACATGGATCACTAGAAGTGGGTAATAGTCAGTAGGACTTACTAGAGCAGGCAGCCTCTCTGCCACATCCCTGATCCATGCCCCTGGTAGGCAACACACCTCCCCTGAGACCAGGTCAGGCCGACAGATCAGTGCTTCTGTCCCTTTCAAAGTAGAGTCCCCTACTACTACGACCCGCCGCTTTTTCCTGGCAGCACCAGCAGAGATCTGCTTTACCAGTGCACCAATCGGTTGTTCATGGTGCGAGTGCACTTACTCTTGAGCCCCCTGCAGGACAGCAAAGCGGTTCTGCATGGGAACAACAGATTTTAGGAGGAAGCCCCTTGCTTTTCATTGTCCTCTTCCTCCTTTTTTTGTTGTTAGGACCTTCAAATGACTGCCGTGATTTTTTCTAATGTGACGGGCAGGTCTGTATTTTACAACAAGGCTTACAGGAAAGAGACTGTATTTCTGTGTTCTATACTCATGCTCATGCTTACATCCCCAGCCCCTGCTCTCCAGCCCTGGACCCAGGGAGAGGACACCAGTAACGAGCCCTGCTTACCTCTGCTGCCTTCTGCTGACGATGGTTGTAGAGGTGTCTCTTGCACCTTGTGAAAGAGGGTATGTGTTGCCATTGGTGCCCTCAGATGGCCCCCTTTAGGGAATGCTTTGGTTTTACTGGCTGCCCCTTTCCTCTGTCACTGGCTGCTGCTGGCTCCTGTCCTGCCCTTTCTCCTCTCCATCACCTGCCTTTGGCCACAGCCTGTCCCAGGGCTGAGCTTCGTTCTCCCAGTCAGAGAACAGCCTGGATCTGAATAAGACTATGGAGCATGTCCTCCTGGCCATGCAGTGCTCCATGCCCAGGGAGGACATGTTGGTGGATGGGGAAAGCCGGGCAGGATTTACCAAGACCAAGTCATGCCTGTCCAACCTACCTGTGTGGTGGGAATACTGGGCTGTGTTCAAGAGGAGAGCAATGGGGGAAGTTTACCATGAACCTCTGAGGTCTAGGGCATGGTTTCCTATAGTCTACTTGCTGGCAGAGTGGGGAGATGTGGCCAGGAGAGTAGAAAAGAAGGTGGAAACCTGCATAGCAGGAGGGCTTCAGGGGGTGTAAGCATCACCTTATCCAGCTGCAACACCCCTGTGGGTTGGAGCCTGGGGCTGGCACTCCTTGAAGCCTTCACCAGTGCCTTGGATGATGGGATGGAGATGGTCTCAGCCAGCTGGGTGGCAATATCAAACTGGGCAGTAATGGGCATACCAGAGGGCAGGACTGGTGTTCAGAGGGGCCTGAAGGAACACTGATGGAGCTGGCTGATGTTGGATGGGGGAAAGGGTGAGTCCTGCCACTGGGAAGGAAGGAGAAACCTGACGTGTCAAGATGGGCAAGGAATGAGCCATGCTGAACAGGCCTGGGGACCCTGAGTTATAGGCTAGACAGCAGCATGTCCTTATGGTGGAGCCCAATGACACTGTGGGCAGTGGCGGCTGGAGCTCAGAGCTCCAGGGGCAGGGAGCCTGCTCCTATCTGGGCACCAGGGAAAGTATGTCTGGGTTCCCCAGGATAAGCCAGACATGGCAAGTCCTCGTTTTGCACGCTGGCTGAGATTGCAAGGGACCTTCTGCAATCCTATCCCCACCTCTGAGCCTCACTGTGCCTTGGGCTGGCTCCATCAGCCTCCTTCCACACCTCCTCCCCTGGGAGCTGCCCACGTTCATCTTAGCAAAGGGGTCCCTAACTCATCCTCCCCCTGCAGAGATACTGAGCGACACAGGGAGGGTCAGCCCTGGCCTGGGCTCCCCCCACAACCAGCATGGGGAAAGAGCTCCCTCCTCATCCCCCTTGGCACCTCAGATCCCACCATTATCTTAGGAATATTTCTCCCATGGTGGCAATATCTTAGGGATAATTCTCCCCTTTCCCTGGTGTTCCCAGGCCTCTCCAGTGCTTCCCCTTCTCTCCCACTGTTTCAAGGCTCCGTGCTGCACTCCCGTTTTCCCCATGGCCATGGGGCTCTCTTATCCAACCCTGTGGTCTCAGGAATCATCAGTACCTTTTCCTCCCACAGTCTCAGGGCCTCATACACCCCACAACGTCTCAGGGCTCCACAGCAGCTTCTCCATGCTGAAGGCACTGCTGCCTGCATCCTCCGTAGGCAAGGCCCAGCCCAAAGACCTGAGCAGGTGATGGAGGCAGGAGGAAGGGCAGGATGGGAGCTGCCAACGCTGAAAAAAAGGAACAGGCAGTAAATCCAAAGGACTCCTTGAAGAGGAGAGGTCGGGGACATCTCTGGCATTGACCCCCAGCTCCAAGAAGATGCAAACTTCACTTCTGGCACCAGTGCATGCTGGCAGCCTTGGGGAGCACAGAAGGCAGGAGCTGGGCTGTGTATCAGAGTCTTGGGTCACTGTGAGCTTCACTGGCACAGGGACACTCAGAGGAACAGTGCAAGGTGGTATAAGTGTAAGCTTGAGTATGAGAGAGGGTAAAAAGGTCTATTTCTGTGAGTCTTACTTTAAAATACAGACACCCTTTCCCAGTGCTTTGCAATGCGAGCACAGGGGAGGGTCTTAGGGTGTACCCCCAGCTCCTGTCTCCATGTGCTGTGACCAAGTGTACAGTCAGTTCTTCACTAGGAGAGGATGGAGAGTCTCGGATGCGCTGCTGAGCTTCAGGAACTGCTCACAGACCCACTGGTACATTATCTGTCAATTTGAAGTCTGCCTTTTGCCCTTATACGACAGTGGGCATTTAAGAAGATAAGATGGTAAGATAAAATAAGATCTAAGGTAGCTTGCATAGGAGAGAAGGCATGTCTCAGAGGAGTAGCAGCAGCATCCTCACTGTGGATGCTTCTTCCCAGTGCCATTGGGGCAGGCAGGAGAGTCTGAGGAAGGGCCACATTCCTCCCTCCCAGCCTCCCACTGCGCCACTTGAAGATCTGGCAGTGCACAATGTGGGAGCAGGACTCTGCACAGGGACCCTGCCTTGGGGAACCACTTGTTAGAGCATGTCACCACTGCGGGTGAAACGGCAACCTTCCTCTATGGCTAAAGGGCAGATGTTGGTGTCAAGGACTGCACCTGCAAGTAGAGCTGTTGGCTGTCCTGCCATACAACAGTGCTCTACACATCAGAAGAAAAGGGCACAACAACCCAATCCCAGAGACAGGACAGATGCCAGGGCAGTGCCCAGCACGTCTACCCATTGCGCGTTCCCAGGAGGTGTGCCGCAGGCTGCAGGTGACCTGTCAGTATGGGCAACAGGCACAGGGATGGGCACGGGTACCAGGGACCGACCCGCGTTTGCAACCCAAAGAGTTGTGGTCAATGGCTCGGTGTCCGGCTGGAGACCAGTAACGAGTGGTGTCCCTCAGGGATCAGTGTTGGGACCGGTCTTGTTCAACATCTTTGTCGCTGACACGGACAGTGGGATTGAGTGCGCCCTCAGCAAGTTTGCCGATGACACCAAGCTGTGTGGTTCGGTTGATACGCTGGAGGGAAGGAATGCCATCCAGAGGGACCTTGACACGCTTGTGAGGTGCGCTGATGCCAACCTCAGGAAGCTTAACCATGCCAAGTGCAAGGTCCTACACCTGGGTGGGAGCAATCCCAGGCACAGCTACAGGCTGGGCAGAGAAGAGATTTAGAGCAGCCCTGCAGAGAAGCACTTGGGGGTGCTGGTCGATGAGAAAATGAACATGAGCTGGCTTCAGTGTGTGCTTGCAGCCCAGAAAGCAACCGTATCCTGGGCTGCATCAAAAGGAGTGTGACCAGCAGCAGGTCGAAGGAGGTGATCCTGCCCCTCTACTCTGCTCTTGTGAGACCTCACTCGGAGTATTGTGTGCAGTTCTGGTGTCCTCAGCATAAAAAGGACATGGAACTGTTGGAACAAGTCCAGAGGAGGCCACGAGGATGATCAGGGGACGGGAGCAGCTCCTGTATGAAGATCGGCTGAGAAAGTTGGGGCTGTTCAGCTTGGAGAAGAGAAGGCTGCGTGGAGACCTCATAGCAGCCTTTCAGTATCTGAAGGGGGCCTATAGGGATGCTGGGGAGGGAATCTTCATTAGGAATTGTAGTGATAGGACAAGGGGTAATGGGTTCAAAGTGAAACAGGAGAAGTTCAGGTTAGGTATAAGGAGGAAGTTCTTTACTGTAGTAAGTGTGGTGAAGCACTGGAATGGGTTGCCCAGGGAAGTTGTGAATGCTCCATCCCTGGCTGTGTTCAAGGACAGGTTGGACAGAGCCTTGAGCAACACGGTCTAGTGTGAAGCAACCCTGCCCATGGCAGACGGTTGGAACTGGATGATCTTAAGGTCCTTTCCAACCCAAACCATTCTATGATTCTATGAATCTGTATGCCTTTAAAATAGCTTTCCAGTGCAATAGCTTTGGAGAACAACAGTATACAGGAATGTGGCTGTGCAGGAGGGAAAATGTGTCTCTGCTGTGCACCCTGCGCTCCAATCACTCTGATGTATGGTGGAAATGGTGTTCCAGAGTTACCACTTGGCTGGGAGAGGAGGGACGGTCTTGGACGTGCTCCTCACATCTGGCAGCTTCTCACAGATCCATGGCAATTTTCTCAAGCAGTCGAGTCTTTCCATTTTACCATAGGATATTCGTGGACAGACCCAACTTCTGTTCCAAGAAGGGAGGGAACACGTGAGAGGTGCCATCACCGTGCTCTCATCCTGCTACCACCATGCTGTACCCCACACAGCTGCAGCCTCAGGGCCCCTTAGCTTGGGCAGGAGGATCAGGCCACTGCCCTCGTTCAAGCATTAGTCCCATGTCAAGGACAGATGCCAGGGCAGTGCCCAGAGCATTTCCCCATGGCTGGTGAAGCTGCGAGAGATGCAGGTGTCCAAGATGGAACAACTTGCTCTTTATATGGCCATCCATACCTGTCCTCACGTGAATCGGGATGACCTCTGTATCTCTCCCCGACCCAGTACACGGCGCCATTCCCCTGCATGAAGAGTTGGGGGGAGAGAAGCTGTCAACCTCCTGCCCCATGCCCAGAGCCCACCGGGTGCCCGAGAGTCCTGGATCTGGCGGTGCCACCCAGCACCTCTGCAGCGCTGCTGCTGCTGGATCTGCCCACCCCAGCATTGCCCCCAGCCCTGCGGTGCTGCAGCCCCTCTGCTCTGTACCGGCGCTGTCCACGATGCCCAGTCGGCTTGGACCAGCAGCTGGGCGGATGTCCTCTGGCAGTATTGATGGCTGTCCCTCCACGTCTTGCTCTCCACGGAGATGAAGAGGCACTTGCCCCTGTAGAGCACCCAGCCCGAGGGGCAGCACTCTGGGGACAGGGGCACGGCTCAGGCGCTCGCCGTCACAAGGATGCTGGGGGGGGGCCCCATCCTGTCCGGGCTGAGCCCCTCATCTCCCCGGCAGCATCCCCGCCCGTCCCGCAGCCCGGCACGGCCCTACCCGTGTTCACGCAGGCGCGCAGGCTGGCCACGGTGCTCTGGCTGTTGTTGAGCTCTCCCTGCAGGCGCTGCACATCCCTGTGCAGCTCGGCCAGCTCCTGCCTGGCGCGCCCCAGCTCCATGTCCTGCCGCTCCAGCGCCGCTCGGCTGCTGTTGCCGTCCCGCCAGGCGCGCCCCAGCTCCGCTCTGGCCCTCCCCAGCTCCAGCCGCGTCTGCTCCAGGCGCTGCTCCCGGGCGCTCAGCTCCTGCTCCAGGCGGCCCTGCTCGGCCGCGTGCTCCCGGGAGGCGTCCCGCAGGCTGCGGGTGACCTGCCAGTCTGGGCACGGGCACAGGGATGGGCACGGCGCTGGCACAGCCGGGGCACGGGCACCAGCGCCCGACCCGCGCACCCAGGGCCATGGCGAGGGACACGGGATGGGGGTGCTGGGATGTGGGCAGGGACTGTGCTGGAGTGCCGGTGGGAAGGGAAGGGTCTGTGGGGGTAAGTGGAAGGGAGGCAATTTGTGGCAGTGGGAGGCAATGGGAAGGCAATGAGAAGAGAGTGGGAAGGAAGTTGGAAGAAATGGGAGAGAAGTGGGAAAGCAGTGCGAAGCAGTAGGAGGCAATGGGGAGGGAATGGCTACGCAATGAGAAGGCAGTGGGAAGAAATCTGGAAGCAATTGGAATGCAATGGGATGGAGTGGGGGGCATTGCAAGGCAATTTGTGGCAGTGGGAGTCATTGGGATGCAATGGGAGGGCAGTGGGAAGCAGTGAGGATGCTGGAAGAGATTGCCCAAAGAACTGGGAAATGCTTCATCCCTGGCAGTGTTCTAGGCCAGGTTGGACAGAGCCTTGGGCAACATGGTCTTGGGCAGGCAGATGTTGGAACTGAGTGATGTTAATGTCCTTTCTTACCCAAACCATTCTGTGATTCTACGATAGGCAGTGAGAAGCAGTGGTAGGCACGGGGAAAGCAATGCAGGCAGACAGGGAAGATTGGGGTGGCCAAGCCAAAAGCAATGTCAGCTCTGGGCCACCAGCCCCCAGCACCCCTCAGCCATGACACCCCCCAGCATCCCAAATCCCGTCCTGATCCTCCCGTTGATCTCCCCCCCCCACTTCACAGCCCTCACCCAGACTCACAGCAGGTCCCCAGGGCCACGGTACCCACCACCAGCAGCACCAGCAGCACCAGCAGGCTGGTGGCCAGCGGCCCCATGGGGACACGCCAGCGCCGGGGACATCGCCCTGCAAAAGGTGACATGAGATGAGATGAGATGAGCTGAGCTATGAGCACAGCATCACCCATGGTCCCACTGCCTCTCCCCACTGCCCACCCTACCCCACAGTATCTCCATGTCGGTGGCCGGGCTCTGACCTGGGCTGGGCTCTGCAGGCACCGTCCCCAGCAGCACGTTCTCGTAGGGGCTGTCGTCCTCATCAGGGGCTGGGGGGCAGGAGGGCACGGCCAGCGGTGGGGATGCTGTGAACTTCAGGTCGGCGTAGACCACGCTCTGGGCCATGCTCTGTGCTGCCCCGGCGGCTCTGGTGGCTCCTGCTCTCTCAGGGGTGCAAGAGAGAAGCGCAGCTGGTTTCTGCGGAAGTGTAAGTTTGCTGTGAGGTGCAGCAGGAAATCCCAACCTCAGGGCCCAGTGCCCTACCATTGGCCCTGACATCACCATCCTGTCCCCTTCCACACCCCCGGTCTGCTCAGGGTCCCCAGGGATGGCAGCACGATGCTGCGCTTGGTGTTGGGGTGCTGGGGAGGACTGCCAGATTCAGCTTACTGAGAGTCAACCTGAGGGCCTCCTTCCACATGGAAACATGTGGCTCTGGTGCTGGCCCCCTCCAGGATGGTGGTCCTCACTCTCTATATTCTGCTCCAGGGTTTAAGCATCACTGTTGCGCATAAATGTTTGCCTGATGCCTAAAAGGGTTTCCACATTGTAGCGTGAGCTCTTGCTCTTCTCTCCTTTCCCTGGCCACATCTTTCCCATTGTTCCAGCAAGAAGTATGGACCACAGGGAAAGCCATATCCCAGACATCAAAGGGTAAACAGTCCCCAGCGCAGTGCTCTGATGGCAGTAGGCAGGCAGATGCTATTTGCCCTTGGTAAACCCTGCTGAGCTTCCGCCAGCCTCAACCATGTTCTCCCCAGGTCTGGACTACTGTGCTCCCTTGGAGGATACGCTCCATCTCCTTCCTGGGTATCGGGTGGGAGTCGCTCAATGTTTGGCTTTGCAAACCTCTTTCTGTCCTCTTCAAAGCTGGCCATGATTTTTAGCTTTCTCCAGTGATGAAGGACTTCTCCTGTTCTTGCAGAGATAATGGAGAGCACAGCCTTGCAACACAACAACTCTTCTGCACCCCTCCATTGTCCGAGGAGCTGGCTGTGTCCAGATGTGCCCAGCTGTTCCCCACCTTTCTGAAACCTGCCTTTCTCTGGATGCAGTTCAGCAGAGACCTCAGAGATGCTGAGGGGCTGGAGGCTGGGGCCAAGGAGGAGATGCTGGGGTTGTGTGCTGGGGTTGGGAAGGCAAAGCTGGTGCTGTTACTCTGTGCATCTTCCTGGGAGGGTCTGAGGTGATGCTGTTAAAGGCAGAAGTTCTTTACTGTGAGGGTGGGGAGGCACTGGAACAGGCTGCCCAAAGAAGTGATAAATGCTCCATCACTGGAGTGTTCAAGGCCAGGTTTGGCAGAGACTTGGGTGATGTGGTCTAGGGTGAGGTGTCCTTGCCCATGGCATGGGGTTGGAACTGGATGATCTTAAGGTCCTTTCCAACCCTAACCATTCTCATTCTATGGTTCTATGAAGCCGAGTTCTTCTAGGAGGTGACCGGGGACAGGACAAGAGGCAGCTCCACAAGCTACATCACAGGGAAATTCCCATTCCCAGAGGCCAGAAGAGGACATCAGCATCCATGAAGCCCTCCATCCCTCCACAGAGCTGTCCCCAGCGCAGTGTGCTACTGTGCCCAGCCTGGCCCCCAGCTCCTTCATGGCCCAGGGATTTGGGTCTACCCTTACTCTACCACTGCCCCGACCTCAGGCCGTGCTGCCCTGGCCCTACCATGTGCTTGTGGGGACCATGAGCACTTTTGAGGTGTGGGAGGGGATGGGCCGGTGGTGCTTGGACCAATGGGAGGGTGCTGGTCCCCACAGCCGTGCCTCGCTGGTCCTGTCTGCTGCAGCTCAGAGCAAACTTCTGCTTCTGCAGGTGCTGCCCACACTTCTCCTTTGCACCCCTGTGGAACGGTGCAACCACCGAGGAGCAGGACCACCGCACGAAGGCATCCCAAGGGCAGGGTGGGAGCCAGCAGGGCTCAGGGCTTGCCCACATGGCCCAGAGCTTGGTTTATGCTGACCTGAGGGTTGCCAAAGTGATGGGGGGCCGGGGCATGGCCAGCCAGGCGCTGGAGTCAGGTGAGAGGCCATGGGATCCCCAGGCTGCCCCTGCCATGCCCATCCCTGTGGATTCAGCCTCTCTCCCTTACTTCCTCCAACAGCCCTTGGCATGGATGTGGCAGAGAGCCCCTACGAGAACATGAGGACAGCACCAGTGGCACAGGATGGGTCTGAGGACCAGCCCAGCACAGGTAAGTGCATGGCTGGAGCCCAGGAGATGCTGCCACGGGTCGTGGGAGGTGATTTGGGGTGTTCCTGCTCCCATTCTTGAAGAGAGGAAGCGCCCACACCATGGCACTGGTGCCACCACGCAGCGGGTCTGTGGGCTGACGGGGCTTTCCTGGCTCACCAAGTGATGCCTGCTGTGGTCTGCTGTGTCTTGCAGGGCACTGGTCCTGTCGGTGGTGTCTCCCTGCAGGGCTGATAGCAACCTGCCTGCTGCTGCTGGTGGCCACCGTGGCACTGGGGGTTTCCTGTGAGTCTAGGGGGGGAACTGTTGTGGGGCTGGGGTGGTTGGGCAGCATGGGGAGAGGGATGCTGCTGTGGGTGAGCAGGGATGTGGTAGAAGCATGCCCAGGCACACTCCTCATGGCTGAGTCACTGTGCTGTGCCACAAACTGGTCTGTATCCCTCACACACCATGTGTGTCCAGCTTGCCTTCTGTCACTCATCTTCCACACCTTGCTCTCTGGTTCTGCTCATGGCCCTTTCCTTCCAGACGCTGGTCAGCCTCCTATCACTGCATCCGCCCTGCGTCTGCCCTGCTCTGTCTGCTCCTACCCCCTGTCCTGCCTTGACCTGATCTCCCCTGTCAGGTCCTGAGCAGTTCCCTGCTGTGTCTTTCCCATCCTTTGGGATGGTCATGTCCCTGCCTTGCTCTGCACACCCTACTTCTCAAGCAGGGTCAGTTCCACATCCCCCTGCTTGGGCTGTCCCACTCCCTCCCCTTGCCTCCCACTCCCTTCCCGTTGCCTTCCATTTACTACAACTGCATTCCCATCGCCTCTCACTGCCTCCCAATGCTTTCCTGATGCTCCTACTGCCTTCTGCTGCCCTCCCATTGCCTTCCATTCACTACAACTGCCTTCCCATTGCCTCTCACTGCCTCCCAATGCTTTCCTGATGCTCTCCCATTGCCTTCTGCTGCCCTCCCATTGCCTTCCATTCACTACAACTGCCTTCCCATTGCCTCCCACTGCCTTCCCATTGCCTCCGTGACATCTTGATGTCCCCTATTGCCTTCGGCTGCCTTCCCATTGCCTCCCAGTGACATCTTGATGTCTTCTATTGCCTTCCACTGCCTACCCGTTGCCTTCCATTCACTACAACTGCCTTCCCATTGCCTCTCACTGCCTCCCAATGCTTTCCTGATGCTCTCCCATTGCCTTCTGCTGCCCTCCATTCCCAACCATTCACTACAACTGCCTTCCCATTGCCTCCCACTGCCTTCCCATTGCCTCCGTGACATCTTGATGTCCCCTATTGCCTTCGGCTGCCTTCCCATTGCCTCCCAGTGACATCTTGATGTCTTCTATTGCCTTCCACTGCCTACCCGTTGCCTTCCATTCGCTACAACTGCCTTCCCATTGCCTTCCATTTACTACAACTGCCTTCCCATTGCCTTCCACTGCCTTCCACTGCCTTCCCATTGCCTCCCAGTGACATCTTGATGTCTTCTATTGCCTTCCGCTGCCTACCTGTTGCCTTCCATTCGCTACAACTGCCTTCCCATTGCCTTCCATTCACTACAACTGCCTTCCCATTGCCTTCCCATTGCCTTCCACTGCCTTCCCGTTGCCTCCCAGTGACTTCTTGATGTCTCCTATTGCCTTCTGCTGCCTTCCCATTGCCTTCCATTCACTACAACTTCCTTCCCATTGCCTCTCACTGCCTTCCACTACCTTCCTGTTGCCTTCCATTCACTACAACTGCCTTCCCGTTGCCTCCCACTGCCTTCCACTGCCTTCCAATTGCCTCCCAGTGACTTCTTGATGTCTCCTCTTGCCTTCTGCTGCCTTCCCATTGCCTTCCATTCACTACAACTTCCTTCCCATTGCCTCTCACTGCCTTCCACTGCCTTCCCATTGCCTTCCATTCACTACAACTGCCTTCCCATTGCCTCTCACTGCCTTCCCATTGCCTTCCACTGCCTTCCCATTGCCTCCCAGTGACTTCTTGATGTCTCCTATTGCCTTCTGCTGCCTTCCCATTGCCTTCCATTCACTACAACTTCCTTCCCATTGCCTCTCACTGCCTTCCACTGCCTTCCCATTGCCTTCCATTCACTACAACTGCCTTCCCATTGCCTCCCACTGCCTTCCCATTGCCTCCCACTGCCTTGGGCTGCCTTCCCATTGCCCATCCCTGTGCCTGTGCCCGTGCCCAGACTGGCAGGTCACCCGCAGCCTGCGGGACGCCTCCCGGGAGCACGCGGCCGAGCAGGGCCGCCTGGAGCAGGAGCTGAGCGCCCGGGAGCAGCGCCTGGAGCAGACGCGGCTGGAGCTGGGGAGGGCCAGAGCGGAGCTGGGGCGCGCCTGGCGGGACGGCAACAGCAGCCGAGCGGCGCTGGAGCGGCAGGACATGGAGCTGGGGCGCGCCAGGCAGGAGCTGGCCGAGCTGCGCAGGGATGTGCAGCGCCTGCAGGGAGAGCTCAACAACAGCCAGAGCACCGTGGCCAGCCTGCGCGCCTGCACGGCCATAGGTGGGTTGGTGGTGGATGGGCACTGGCACCCCACTGGCTCTTTTGTCCACGTGGTGGGAACTTGGTGGTCTAAAGCTGTCTGGATGAGACGCTGAGCCTGTGATGTCTGCTGGGGTGATGTGGGGCTGTTCGTGGTCCTCACGCAAGGCATCTGTGGCTGAGCAAGCACCTGAGTGGTGCCCTTGCCCCCAGATTGCTGCCCTTCGGGCTGGCTGCTGTATAGGGGCAAGTGCCTCTTCATCTCGTCGGAGAAGAAGACATGGGAGGACAGCAGAGATGAGTGTGAGAAGAAATATTCTCAGCTCCTGATCACCAAATCCTGGAGTCGCTGGACTGTGCCGGTAGGATGCTGTGGGAGATGAGAGCATCCAGCCCTGGGGTCCTCAGGTCAGCCAGCACTGCCCCTGGCCTGCCAAGACACTGCAGGGTGGAAGGCTGATCTCTGCAGCACATAGCTGGTGGTGGACATGGGGGACAGAGGCTCTGACACACTGGGACGGTACCCAAACTGGAGCAAAGCACCATCTGTCCTGTCTCAGCCCCAGAGGCTTCCTGGGGAGATCACCACCCCATACAAACCCCACAGCACAAAGGCACTGAAAGGCCCCTTTTCTTCTTCCCCAGACCTTCCTGAGGAACACAGACATCCCATACTGGATTGGGCTACAGAAGAGCATCTTCCCTTGGTATGACTACGGCTGGCTGGAGGAAGAGGACCCCGATGAAAAGGGGGTCTCGGACGCCTGGTTCTGGGTGGATGGCTCCATTTATGAAAGGTACCAGGAGCACAGCCTCTTGTCAAAACCCCTCTCCTCCATCGTAGCTTTAGGAAATATTCTGAATCCCACTGGTAACCAACCCCAGGCACAAGCATAAAGAGCATCAAAGCAGTTGAGGCCAAGGGTAGGTGGGCACAGTGGTGCGATGAGATGCTTAGAGGAGGTGCAAATGGAAAGCCAAGACTTGGGGGGATATGTGCGGGGTATGTGCAAGCAGGAGGCAGCGAGAGGAGGCAAAGAGCCACCAGTTTTATGTGAGGCCTGGACAAACGGTTCCAGCACCACCTCTATTCCCTGTGTGCTTCCCTGCTCCAATCTGGAGGGAAAATCAGTGGCTTCCTGCCACGTGCACCCCTTCCCCAGCTCACCACCGCTTCCTCTTGCAGTGTCTGAGAGCAGTGGGGAGGAACAGACCCATCTGGGTACCCAGCCCCTGTCCCTCCGTCCACATCCTCACACTGAGGTCTGCATCCCACTGTACCCCACAGCGCTGGGCAGCTCCTCTTGACATGCACATGCCCTAAGGGAGGACCAGGACCAAGGTTCCTCAGCTGCCCAGGGAAGGGCAGGGATGCATCTGCTGAGGGTTCAGCTGTGAAATGAGTAGGGGAGGGTTGGGGATCCCCCCTTTGACTGCAGCATTCAACCCCTCCTCTGTGAGGGTACAAGAGGCAGCCTCAGCAGAGGGTGGTGTATAGGGCAGCCCCCTGATGTGTTGTCTCCCCATCCAGGCCATGGCAGTCGAAGTCAAACGGGTCCTGTGCCATAATAAGCCATGGGAACATCAAACCTGCCCAGTGCGCTGGTCCCGATGACCTGCACCTCTGGATCTGTGAGAAGGCAGCAGGGCCAAGCAACCCTTTCATGGGATAATGGCTGCTGGCCCAGCATCGCTGTGGTGAGTGTAGTGTGCCCAGGACAGGCTCTGTCAAGCCTAGGGAGAATGGGGCACATGGGGGGGGGGAGTATGGGGAGAGTGGGGAGCCTGCCATGTTGACTCTGTCCGATGGGAAGGGATGCAGGCCAGACAGAGTCTACCTCCATCCCTTTGTTGCCATGGCACCCTTTGAACTGCGGTAGCCCAGGAGGCCCCACCAAGTGTGGTGCAGCAAAGGGGCAAGATGGGAGAAACCCCTTTGCAGGCTGCTTTCCCAGCCCTGCTGCGTGCATCTCACCCTCTGCCTTCTCTTGCAGTACCTGGACCCCACAACAGCCTTTGCTTCAGCCTCACTCCACCCCTTCCTGGGATGTCCCATCCATGCGAGCAACCCGCTTCCCTCTCACAGACCCTACCCAGGTCCTTCCCAGTGATGCTCCAGCATCACACAGGCTGGGGAGGCGGCAGCAGTGGCCGTTTGCCCTGGCTGATGTGCTTCAGCAGAGCAGTACAGACCCCACAGCCCAGCCCCACACCTGCATGAGGTCTTCCAGAGCACAGGGGCTGGTGTGTGATGAGTGCAGAGCAGAGCAAGAGTTGATGATGCTCAGCACTGCAACACCCCCAGCAAAGAGCGAGCTGTGGTGCTGGCACATCAGGACATGGGACCGGGGACCAGCACAGCCCCACACCAGGACCGGTCCTCTCCCCACTGCAAGGACCTCCAGCCTGGCCCCATCACAGGGGCAGCTTGGCCATGGCTTTCACAGGACTGGGGAAGCAGCATCTTCAGCACCCAAGGAGGGAGGCTGCACCTCATCTGCGCTGGCTGTTGGGTTTTTTGCTAATTAGAATTTAGAGCAATGACCTTTATGATTGCACGATGCGGTGGTGCCTTGTAAAAGCAGCTTTGGCACTTGTGCTCGACCAACGTGCAAGACAACGTATCGGGACTTTAAATAGTCACTGCACATGTGCACATGTGAAGATTAAGCAAAACAGCCCTGATGTAACATCACCACCAGGCGAGAGCAGAGGAAGTCATGTTCAACCAGGCGAACATGTCCTCAGTTTATTATGGGGTCGTGAGTGCCATATATAGCTGATTAATTGCTATGTGAATTAGCTTGCTTGAAGAGCAGAAGGGTGTTAAAGGCAGGCGTTCTGGAGGTGGCACATGTCACTCCTCTGTCTTGTCCGCTGGCTGAACCCATTTGTAGCAATAAAGAGACAGGGCTTGTCTGCTCTTTGCTTCCTTGTGCACCATAACAACTCAGGGGCATGAACCCAAAGAACCTAGATAATAAAGGGGAATCAAAGCCATTTCAACCCAGATGGCCACTTTGGGGATACTGAGATCTTGGCCTGAGCCAGGCTGATTTGTGGTCCCCAAGCCAGAAGCCCCAGCCAAATGTGTGTAAACTCTCAGGGCCGCATCAGATGCACAAGAAAGAGACAGGAGCCCAGGTTTCTAGGACATTCATTTCTTATTGAACACTTTAAATAAGCCGTGTATATATTACTAGCAATTATTATTATTATTGATAGTAATAAAACCCACAAGAGTTCAGCATTCACCAGTGCATTGTGCAGGAGGAAGGAAAGCTGGCTCCCACCCTTGCCAGGGGCTGGGCAGCTCCTTCCCCCCTCTGCCAGCACCCTGCTCCCAACCCTGTGTGCTGGGGGCACAGCGGGTGCCGTGCTGGCTCAGCACCCAACCCCAGCATAGGGCAGGCAGGGGCAACCCCAGTGCTGGCAATCATCCCCGTGCACTGCTCCATGTGCATTGCCCCGCTCCTGCTAGCCTCTCCCCGTGTCAGGGGCTGGCTGTGCTCCCCACGCTTGTAGGGAAGCATGGGAACACCCCCCAGCCCCACAAGGTCCCCCAACACACGCAGACCCCCCGACCCCTCTTCCCCCAGCCCTGCTCACCCCCTGGGTACAGGAGCTCCCAGTTCTCCCAGGGCAGCAGGCTTGCTGTGCACCCCTCCACAACAGCCCGCAGAAGGGTGAGCCCTTGGGGAAGGGGGGTGCTGCACCCAGGGTTTGAGCCCCATGGGGCACCAGCCCTGCCACCCAGGCAGTGCTGGAGCACGCTCAGGGCTGGGGGGTGTTATTGCACTTCAGTCCCCAGCAGGGTCCCAGCCCACCCCACAGCTCCCCATAGACCCCCGAGAACCATCCAGGTGGGATGGGTGCCTGAGCTCCTCCGTGGCACCACAGTACCCGTGGCATGGGGCACCGCAGCCGCCGGTGGCCACCAAGCACTGAGCCAGTGAGGGCAGACCATGAGGACACAGCAGGCTCCTGTGCCAAGGGATCTGTGGGGCAGCTGGACTCAGCCTGGGAACCCCGGTACTACGTCTATGCCTCTGGCAGCTTCAGACCTGGCTCCGCCAGTACCGGCCCTGGGGCTTTCTGGTGGCGTAAGAGGCTCTTGGACTCACAGTTGAGGTTCTGGTAGTGGGGTGGGCTGGGTGCCGGCCGGTGGCAGAGAGAGAGGAAGCTGAAGCTGAAGAGCGTCAGGCAGCACCCAGGACAAGGCAGCACCTCATCCTGCTCCAGCACAGCACCGGAGCCGTGCCCAGGCAGCATGGCCGCACGCTCCGTCCTCTCCATCGCCGCCGCGCAGGGGATGCTGAGCTCGGAGAAGCCGTGCTCCAGCTCGCTGCCCCATGCCAGGGGTTTACTGATCACCACGTGGTTGTTGTTGAAGAGGAGCCTGTCGGGGGCCCGCGGCTCCGGCTGCCAGAGCCGGCCTCCCGAGGACGCCGTGCGGATGAAGTTGTTGTTGGGGGGTAACAAGGGGAGCTGCGGGGCGTGAGGGCTGTCGGGGCTGCAGTCCATGTGCTTCAATGGCCTGGCGCTGGGGGGAGAGGCTCGTCCCCGAGCTGGAGGTGGAAGGAGAGCCGGGGGCTGGAGGTCACCAGTGGGATGGGGGGACCCCACATCCAGCTCCAGCCCCCCCCTGCGGGGCAGCTCGGGGGAGGTGGGCAGCGAGTGGCACTTGCGGGGAGCAGCGGCGGGGGCCGAGAAGTCACACTGCACCTCCACGGCGGGCTCGGGGGTCACCGGGGTGCTGAGCTGCAGCGGGGCAGGGGGGGGCAGGTCGAACGTGAGGGAGATGACGGACTTGCTCGGCGTGTCGAAGAGCTTGATTTTGCCCCCCTTGAGGTCCTCGCGCTGGGAGAAGGGATTGATGCGGGGGGACGCCTCCCTGGTCCTGGCCCCGGCCCCGCTGTAAGGCTCCAGCGGCTGCAGCAGGGTGGGTGATTTCGGGGGGAACACGTCGGACTGGCTGCGGGATAGGCGCTGGTCCTGCGGCTGTAGGTGCTGTGTCGCCAGCTCGCGCAGGGGTGACTGCTCGGAGCGGCTGGGTACCCTCTTGGATGCCCCTGGATGTGAGCACGGGAGCTGGTCACCAGCTGCTGGTGGGGGGTGCTATGGGGTTCTGGGCACCCAACAACACAGAGGTGCACCCCAAGTGCAGACCTCATGCAACCCTGGTCTCCTTCCCCTACAGCTTCCAGGATAGGATGGGACACCCCACATAGAATGGTTAGGGTTGGAAAGGACCTTAAGGTCATCAAGGTCCAACCCCCCTGCCATGGGCAGGGACACCTCACACTAAACCATGTCACCCAAGGCTCTGTCCAGCCTGGCCTTGAACACCGTGAGGGATGGAGCATTCACAACCTCCTTGGGCAACCCATTCCAGCGCCTCACCACCCTAACAGGAAAGAACATGCCCCCTCCTTGCACACCCCCATGGCCTGTTCCCAGGGCGCCCTCCTACCAGTGAGCGTGGCTGCTGTCGCAGGCATGGGCAGGCTCTCCCCAGTGCTGAAGACGGTGTCCCCAGTGTCCTCGGCACCCAGCTGGTGCTGCAGGATGCCCTCCAGGCACTGTGTGATTTCCAGGAATGAGGGGCGGGAGGTGGGCTCCATCTGTGGGGAGGAGGAGGGGTTCCCGGTCAGATCTGCCCATGCACCCCACGCACAAAGGTAGGGAAGGGCAGGGGGGACGGGAGGCTCACACTGCAGCAGTGGAAAGCGAGCTGGAGGAAGGCCGCCGGGCAGTCGATGCCCACCATGGTGCGGAAGGTGGTGACGTCCAGACCAAAATCCTGAGTCAGGGAAAAGAAGAGGAGTGAGGCTGGGTCCCCTGGACACCACATGGGATCCGGGATGGCCAGGTCCCCCCCCTCCCTGCATTGACTGCATGTCACCAAGGGCTGTGGACCTGGCTACACCCCTCTGGAGGGTCCCCAAGTTGGGGCAAAGCTGGGGGATGCTGAGACACAGACCCTGCTCTCTGCCTCATGAGTGTCCCCTTCTCCCACCCAGGCTGACCATGGACTCTGAGGACAGGTTATAGGCAGAAAGCATCCCTGCCTGGGCAGCAATCAGGACACAGCGTCCAGCTCTGAGATGCAGGCAGCTCCTGCACACAGGGCTCTGCCCAGCACAGAATGGTCCCCTTCATTTGGTAAAGCAGTCCCTCTGCTTTACCCTGTGTCCCACCACTGTCCCCCCCATCCCAGGGAGTCACCTCAGTGCGGGGCAGGTAGTCGGGGTCAGCAGGGACACGAGCGATGGTCTCGCACAGGATGATGCCGTACGCAAACACATCAGCCTGCAGAGAGAAGGGGGTGATGGGGGGCTCTGCAGCCCCAATGAGATGGGCCCATCATTCCACGAACCCACAGCCTCCCTCCTCCCTGCAGAGCCATCCCAAGGGCCCTGCCACCCCACCACCCAGTTTCTTCCCTCTGTGAAGACCCAGGGCTGCAAAGCTCTGGCAGCACAAGCCTGGATAAAGCCCCAGGCATGGCACACACAGAGCCTCACCTTCTCGTTGTAGATCTCCCCTCGGAGCACCTCAGGCGCCATCCAGTACGGGGAGCCCACCACAGCCAGTGGCTCCTTCTCGCTGCCTTCACTGGGGGACATGGTGGGACATCAGGGACTACCCGCAACCCCCCTGCCCAACCTCCCATCCTCCCACTGGGACAGCCCAAACCACCACCTCCATCTCCCTCCCTCCATCTCTGCATACCCACACCTTCTCCATCCCCTCACACCTAGCCCCAAACGTGTCCCTCAGCCCCACACATCCCCACCACTGGGGAACACCCCCACTGCTCCCATCCCTGCCCTTCCAGCTGCATCCCAAACGTCCATCCCTCCCCAGCTCCTGCTGCAAGTGGCTGGGAACTCCTCACAATAACGATGGGGAAGGATGGGTGGACACTGCCCATGTACCTGTAGTTGGGGATCTTCTCTGCCAAGCCGAAGTCACCCACCACTGCTGTGTAGCCATTGGCCTCGCAGCGCACAAGGCAGTTCTGGGGGCACAGGAGGACCCATCACGTTGACTGCGCCATCCTCACTGCTCCCGGGATGGTGCAGCCAGCACAGCACAGCCAGCAACATGGGTATGGGATGAGGACGATGGGATGCCTTTGGAGCATGCTGTACCTTGGAGGTGAGGTCACGGTGGAAGATGCCCTTGGAGTGCAGGTAACGCAGGCCACGGGCGATGTCGAGGGCCAGCTTGACACGCATGGACCAGGAGAGGGGCACGGGGCTGTCCAGCAGCTGCTCCAGGTTCCCACCGTTGATGTACTGATGGGAAGAGCCAGGCCACTGCACCTCTGTGCCCCCCTTCCACCCATAACCAGACGCCCGTCTCATCCCAACACACCTCCCAATCACCCCACAGCACTGCCCCACAGTAGACTTTGCCCTGCGCACATGCCATGGGCTTGAGAAAGTGTTCCCACATCACTGTCCCCTCCCCAACCCTGCAGGACCCCCAAGACTCATGGACATCACTCTGCTCTCACCTCCGTCAGCGCATGCAGTTGTCCCTGGTGCACGCACACCCCCATGAACCTGAAAGGCAGAGGGGACCTGAGCATAGCCACGGTGAAGACCAGCCCTAGGAGCTCATCCAGAGCCGGCAGTACCTCCAGACCCCTCAGGCTGGGGAATAGGGGACACCGGGACAGGTCCTACCTGAGGATGTTGGGGTGCGAGAGGCGGTTCATCAGCTGCACCTCCCGCAGCATGTTGCCCCTGTTGCTGGTCAGCTTGTTCATCTTCAGCACCATGACCTGCCCCGACTGGCGGTGCCGTACCTAGAGGCAGGGGGTGCAAGAGAGGCTGAGACCCATGTGTCCCTGCAGCACCCCCGCACATGAGGCACAGGGCACCTCAGGGATCACTAGAGCTAAGGGGGGGGGGGGGGTGTCTTCCAGTACAGCAGCACCCCCAGTGCTGATGATGAACATCCCATCCTCCTTGGGGCACCCTGCTTGTCGTGGTCTCCCCATTCCCCCATTCCATATCCATTCCTCCCAGAGGCTGCGGCATCTCCACGTTGTGACCCCAACCCTGCTGCAAGGCCAGGCAGATGCAGGATTGGGATACACCATCAAGCATCACAAAACCAGGGTATTTCTGGGTCAGCATCATGCAGCCAGACCCTACCAGCATGGGTTGGAAGACAGAGGGTGCATATTGCCCCCCCGGAACCAGACCAAACACTGCTCCAGAGCATGACCCCAGCCTGGTGGGGCACAGCGCTAGGATAAGGCTGTATATTTAGCCATCCCCAGCCTGACGCTGTCATGCGAGCTGGAGCCTGGTCCCTGGCCAGGAACAGCAGCTGGGAGCATGGCCAAGCACGGACACTCCGATCCTTCACCCTCGGCACGTGCGGGACAAGGGATGAGCACGGGATTCCCTGTCCCAGCACCATGCTGGGGGGGCTGGGGGAAGGCTGAACCAGTGCCGAGTGTCCCTTCCTGAGCTGGGGGTGGGATGGGACCCCCCCTCGGAGCAACAGCCGGTGGTGGGGACAACCCATCGGATCCCAGCTGCCCCCCCGCGCACACGGAGCAATCACGGAGGCGCAGGCATTCCTGGGCGCTGCCGTCAGCTCCCTGCTCTTCTCCTTTTTAGTCGATGCTGGTGGAGGCTGTGGCGCTGGTGCCAGCCCCTCCTCACCTCCCTGGGTGAAACATGGGGCTCCGGGTGGAGGTAGGGCCCATAGTGCCCCCCCATCCTGCTTTCAGCTTGGCTTCTGTCCCCATTACAACATCTGGAGCGCTGAGCCCTCCGGGGCTCTCTTTCCATCCCGCAGCTGGCATTGCTTTGGGAAGCAGTTACCCTAGGGTGCATGCTGAGATGGGGACCCATCCAGCACACAATACCCAGGGGATGGGCAGCAGTTTCCCCACCAAAAGATGCAGGGGGAAATCAGTGCTTTACAAAGATCTAAAAGTCTGGGTGCACCACGGCGAGCCCAGCCACAGGCAGAGCAGTACAAGAGGCAACAGCCCAGCCCTACCCAAACCCACTGTGTTACCAGCAGCTCACTGAGATCATGGAGAGGGTCAATAATTCAGTAGTTGCCTGCCTGTGGGTCTCCACTCTGGTTACATGTGTCTCACCTCCATGATGGCCTACAGGCACGGGCCATGTGGCAGCAGAGATCAGGATGGACCCTGGACAAGCAAGAGGTGAGGGGACACTCCTAACACCTTGGATCCCCATCCCAGCCCACTGCCACACCAAAGGAGAAGGGAGGATGGGTTTCCCCATGCCTCCTCCTTGCTGAGCACTGCACAAGGCTCCTGGGATCAGGAAGAGCCCATCCCCAGGTGCTCCACGTGTGTGGATCACAGCACCCATGGCGCCCCATCTAATGACAACACAACTCCTCCCCATGCCCACCTCCCTGCTCACCCCACTCCCTGCAGGGCCTGGCACAATGTCCTAGGGCTCCCTGCCCACATCTACACTAGCAGGCAGGGAAAAGACCCCCCCACCTCCTGCCCACCATCATTTCCTCCTTTCCACCCCATCCCCAAATGCAGGGCAGCATCAGACACAACATCAGGGCTCCCAACCTCTCCATACCCCTGGCGCTGGGTGCCAGAGCCCAGCATTCCCAATGGCAGCGCTGCTCTCTTCCCTTCCCACGCCGGCAGGACTGGCTGGGTCGGTTTGGCTGGCACAGGCAGCTGCCAGGCGCCAGGACCCGGTTCCACAGCACTGTGCCCTGCTGGGATGTCTGCGGGCGGCGATGCTCCGGCGCCGAGCCATGCGCCCACGATGGGAATGCCGTGTGGCACGCACAGTGCTGGCCGTGCACTGTGGGGATGGCTGTGTCCTTGCCAGCAATGGCATCTGTGCAGAAGGGAGCAGCCCCCAGCTCAGCCCCACACGGTCAGGATGTGCCTGTGGATTCCTTCTGGTTAAGAAGCCTCCTGCCACTGCAATAGGCTGGGTGAGTGCAGCCCTGTGGGGTCTAACGCATGGAGGACAGGGAGGGTCTGGTGAAAGTCCCTTCCCCAGGATTTCTCCCATGTTAGCACAGCCCTGTCCTGATGCCCTCCTTTGTGACCCCCTCCCCAGGGGCATGGAGGGCTGTAAGGACAGCCCCAGCCCCACACCCATGGCGCATAACCTCCTGGAGAGCATCCGGTACCCTGAGCTTGCTTGCAAGGTCCTATCCTGCTGCTCCCCTCACATGCTTCATGCTCAAGGCCACTAGAAGGGGTTATACCCCCTTGTGCTGCCCACAGCCTCCCACATGCCCTGACCAGTTCACCCAGCCTGGCCCCAGCCCAGCACCCTCTGGAAGGAGGTAGAGCAGAAGAGGGAGCAGCCCAGGACCCCCAGGCAGGATGCAGCCCGTAGCCAAAGGGGCTTCCTTCCTACTGCCACCCAGGGAAGGCAGTGGGCAGCAGAGCCTCTCTGGGCAGCACAGCTGGGTCCCCCCTCGCCTCTCCACACTCTGGCATGGAGCCCAGGAATCCCAGCACATTCCCGGGAGCTGAGCTCAGCCAGGCAGCCACGCTGGGGCGCAGGGGGAGGACAAGCCACTGATCCCCCTTCCAGACACCATGCAAGCCCTCAGGATGCGACACAGCCCCTCCATCGTGTGCTGCATGGGGGTACCCATGAGCTGGGGTGCAGTGGAGTGTCGGTCCCCATCCCATCTGTTGGCAGCACGTGGGGCTGGGGGATGGGACAGGGCTGGCTGCGGGCCCCAGCCTGGGCACAAGGGATCTAAGCTCTTTTAGCAGCGGAAATTAGAGTCTTATTTAAAGAGCATGCTAATCAGAGCGAGCAGACGGCCCGCTCCCTCCCCACAGCCGGTGATACTGTCTAGACATGGGGTGAAAACACCACCGCCACCTCCCCATCTGTGGGTCTCAGCAGCCAGCTCCCCTGCACCCTGTGCTGGGGATGGGCTCACAGCCCTGTTTGCTGCCCATCCATCCCCTTGTCCCACCCTGGTGCTGGCAAAGCACAGTCATGCAGGGACATCATCCTGCAGCCCTTGGCCTGGAAAGCCCAGCAGGGAAAGATGGGGGGGGGGGGCGGTAAATGAGCTAGAAACACCACCAGTAATCCCACAGCCACGAGAATCCCAGCAGTGCAACAGGTCTTCTACCGTATGGGACTGGAAAACCTGCTCATTGCACAGGAAAGGCAGAATCAGTCAAGACAGGTTCCTCCAGGGCAGTGAAAGCATCACTACGTGCTCCCCACAAACACTTGAGCACCCCGTGCTCTCAGGAACGGCTCCATGGGCACACCAGCAGCACCAGAGCATCACCAGTGTTCACCACCAAGATCAGAGCACACCCAGCGATAACACAGCAGAGGCGCCAGCAGGTCGCCAGATAACATAAGCACAACACATGCCCAGCACCCATGTCTCCCCAGTGGTGACAGCAGGGCCAGGGCTGCTCCCAGCCTTCCCATGGCTGGCTGACCTTGGTAAATCCACTTCCTCCCCGCCTGCCTTGGGTTCTCCATCTGTGTCGTGCTCCTCCACCCTCCTTTGTAAACCAATGCAAGGTCCGCTGATGAAGGACAGCAGATAAGAGGGAGCTGTGTCTCCACTGGGAGTAAATGCAAAACCTCAGAGGTTGGTGGGAAGTGATGCTGAAGCTTTCTCCCAGGTTCTGTCCGCTCTGGGAGCTGGCCCCAGCACCATGGAAATGGGGTGCTTTCCCAATGGTCTGCACCATGGGAAGCAGTACGTCCAAGAGGCTGTGCGAGAGCAGGGCACATAAAGTTGGATGAGTGAAGACCTCTGAATACAGCCCCCCAGAGAGTGAAGCCAGGATGCTGCTTGCACCCCTGCATCTGCTGCGGACCACACTCGGTAAAGAGAGGGATTTGGGGAGGAGATGATGTCTGGCACAAACACACCTGGGCCAATCTGCTCAGTCCAACAGACTGATGGTGAGAGATGGAGAGGTGGCTCACTGCACTGTTTCCTTCCACCTGGAAAACGGGTGGGCCTGCTACCTCTGGAATCTCACAGGGAAAGGCAATGAGAACCAGCTGCTGCAGAAGGAAACTCACTGCAGCACAGAGGGGAATCAGCTGGGAACAACCCCCAGGGCATCATTTCATCACTGGTGTCTCCCGTTTGTTCTGGACAGCCCTTCTGGAGAAGCACTTGGCTCAACCCAAGGGCTCAGACACACTGAGTCCTTTTGGGTTTAATGCTGGTAAGACAGACACCAGTGCCCCAGCATCGTGGCTCCTGTGCACACCAGCGCAGAGCTACATGCACAGGGAGAGAGAAGTTCAGGTCCCCTCCCCGTGCCCTGTGCCTACCAAGGCTGGAATGAGGCAGCAGCCACAAAGAAGAAGGGGCTGCAAGTGCCCACGGCCATGGAAAGCAGCAGCAGGAACAAGGGCGGTGGGAGGAAACCGGGTCCTGTGCTGCCCTGCCAAGCTCCATCCTCCTCGCACGCTCAGGCAGCCAAACCCCAGCTCAGATCACGGGCCTGCCCCACCATCCTGCTGAGCTCTTGGACTCAACCCACCACGCGACCACAAAGCCCCATCTGGCCCCCTCCTGGCCCTGCCTCCTCTTCAGCAAGCACACACATCACCACCTCCTGTTGCCTGATCCAGCTCCCCCCCCCCCCCCAACCTCCACCTGTCCCCCAAATCCCACATGGAAGTGGCCCCATGAGAATATGAACAACAGGTTGAAGAAGGAGTGTTTTATGGCTCCCACAGGGCCTGGGAAAACAAACAGCAAGGCAAGGAGAGACCATGGCCTGGCCGAGACATGGGAGCATCCATTATTAAAGAGCCATATCCACACTGGCATTATTAAATGCCTCCCTCTGCTCCGAGGTGCTGCCACATGCTCCAAGCCAGAGATCGATAGCAGGAACCCAGCCAACAAAAAGGCTCTGCAAGGGAAGGAGAGAGCACGAAGGAGAGGGACCCCTCTGCATGCCTGCCATGGCCCCTTGCACAGCACCTCTCTTATGGCTGCCCAGCAGCCAGGTCTTTGAGTGTCCCTGCTGAACGAGGAACAGCAGCAGGGCTGGAGAGGAGACCCCAGGGTCCTGTTGGGACATGGATCCTCTGTTGTGGTGGGAGGTGGCAGGGGTCCTGCCCAGCCCAAAGCTGCCCTTTGAGGGTGGTGAAGCCACCAGAAGTACAGCTTAAGAGGAGCCCTTGCCAAGGAGCTTGTGGTGCCTTAAGTGATGCCGAGGACGAAAACAAATGCACACCCCCCCCATGGACGGGGAGAGGCGGCTGTGGCAGCGGGGCAGGGCACAGCCCCATGGCTCTTGGCAGGGTACCACCACCATGCACTGCCGGGACACTGCGCTCCCCACCAGCACCCATGCACCCCTAACCAGGGTAAAAGCCACACGCAGCCATTCCCACTCCGTCAGTCCCAGAGGCGACAGAGGACAAAGACAGCTACGGGGTCCCAGCCGCGGCCAGCCCCATTCAGGGTGCCCCTGGCTCCCGTGGAGCATCCTGCACACCCACCTGCCCAGCACAGGCTGGAAACCACCCCGGCCCGGCTGCAAACATCACCTCCATCCCCTGCCATAGGCACACTCCAGGTCTGCCAGGCTGTTAGACGGGGGCCCCCGGGACCGCGACCCCCGCCACCCCACCGCTGCTTCGGAGCGCTCAGCCTCCCGGGAGGTAAACACAGCCGGCGCTGCCGTCCCCTCCCCCTGCACGCAGGGACGGAGGTCGAACACCCCGGAGGCACCGGGCTCCCCGCACTCCGTGTCCCCGCATCCCCATCGCCCAACTACGGTGGATGGGGGGGGGGGGGGTCGGTCCAGATCCCCCCCGTCCCGCACCCCACCGAGGGCCTGCGCGGGAGCCCGAACGCGGGACGCCCAAACCCGCCGGGGTGACACCGCCATCTCCGCTCCCTCCCCGCACACCTTGAAGACCTCGGAGAAGAAGCCGGCGCCGATCTTCTCGCAGTAGAAGTCGTCGATGCGCGCCAGGGTGGAGACGGCGCTGCGCAGCGCCCGGTACGAGGAGGGCCGCAGCCGCCCGCAGCCCAGCCACGGCCCCGCCGCCTCCCCTTCGCCCTCCCCGGGCCGCCGCGGCAGCTTCTCCCGCTCCATGTCGGTCCCGCCGAGCACCTCCAGCGCCATTCACATCCCCGCACGGGCGCGGCCGGGGCGCCGCCGCCGCCGCCACCGCCTCCCCTTCGTCCCTTCTTGTCCCCTTCCCTCCCGCCCGCCCTCCGCCGCCCCCCCCGGCCCCGGGGCGATGCTCAGCCGCGGCGGCGCGGGGCGGGCGGCTCAGCGCTCATGGCCCGGCGGCAGCGCCCCGACCCCCGCCGCGGCCCGGAGCTGCGCCTCCGCCGCCCCGAGCCTCGCACAAGCGGGGCGGAGCCGAGCCGAGCCGAGCCGGGGCGGGGACAGCCCTTAACTCCTTGGGACCCGCCGCCGCCGCGCCCGGAGGAGCCTCAGCGGTAACCCTGAGCATCTCAAGGACGTGGGGGCTGCCCCATCCCTGGCAGTGCTCAAGGCCAGGCTGGACGGGGCTTGGAACAACCTGCTCCAGTGGAACATGGCCCTGCCCGTGACGGGGGATTGGAACCGGGTGAGCTTTGATGTCCCTTCCAACCCAAACCGTTTCATGAGTACATGATTCTATGATCTGACCTCCCCATATACCTGCAGCCCCACCTCACAGTGTAGTGGGTCCAATTCCCCCGCACAAGCTGCCTCTGCTAGAACGGGTCCCTTTGGTACAGGCTGGGATGTCTCCTCATAGCCATCACTAGGATGGAGGGATGCTGTGGATGCAGGGATCTGATTTCCCCTCTGCACCCACCCTGTGTGGATGGGGTCTATCCTCTGGAGGAGCAGGTAAGGCAGCCTCTCAGTGACTAAGCTCAGCGCCTGTTGCACCCCTTCATGTTTCTCCCTATCCTGAGCTTTCACACTTCTCCCTATTTTCCTTCTGCTTCCTGCTCCCCTGCAGGCCTTTTCCCGGCTCCAAGGCCAATCTGTCCTGTCCTTCGTGCCCAGCGACTCCCTGCAGCTGGATCTGCCCTTGCTCTGTCCCACACATTTCTCTGCTGCTCTTTTTGGCATTCACCCGCCTGTGCTGGCCCAGCCCTGCCCCAGCCGCCTCCAGGGAGCTGCCACAACCCTGTTGTGCTGCCCTGCTCCCACAGCCATCCTGTGACTGCTTTGTTTCATAGAACCATAGAATGGTTTGGGCTTGAAAGAACCTTAAAGCTCATCCAGTTTCACCCCCTGCCATGGACACCTTCCACTAGAGCAGGCTGCTCCAAGCCCCATCCACTCTGGCCTTGAACATTGCCAGGGATGGTTTCCCTATGAGGCTCTGCTGTCTCCACGAGCCCAGCACCACTCCAGCAGCCACATGGAGTGCCTCGTGGCGTGGCATGTTTTTGGCCGGTGGTCAGCTCCCGGTGCCACCACGGATAAACAGCACAGATCATGAGCTATGGGTTTTCTTCTTTGTCCCAGGAGGGAGAATAACCCTGTGGACTAGGGCCTCTGACTTCTTTATAGCTCCCTGCCTCTTTCCAACCCCCCCAAAAATACATGGTATTCTGCTCTTTGAGGTGCACAGAAGGGAGCGGGTCTGTGCAGGGAAAGTTTCTATGTGTAGGGAGGCAGAGTGCTCTGACAGTCCTCATCGCATGGGGTCAGAGCTATCCCTTTCCTGACCAGTACTGCTGCAGCCTGATGCCTCTGCCTGCCAGGAGTGTGCCAGAGAGGCTGCTGTAGCTGTGGGGAACCACACTGTGCAACAAGGCACATCCATCCTTGGGTTTCGTGGGCCTCATGTGTCTGCCCTACTGACAACAGAATGACAGGAGCAGCTTCACAGGCCTCCTGGGGTGGGCACAGGGAGAAGACCAGGATCTGCATGTGGCGATGGGAGGCAGCAGGTTCTGCCCTCCTACTGTGATGCTGCTCGGGTGGGTGCCTTCCCTGCCTGGGTTCATCCCTAATACCCACAATCTGGGCATCCTGCTGTGCCCACAGCCCAGCAAACAGCTCCTCAGTGGTGTTGGGAGCTGTTCAGAGGAGCAAGGCCAGCTTAGATGTGGCAGCAGGAGAGTGAATGTTGCCTCTCCCTTTCCCTTGAGTACATGCGAGCAGCAGCACTGAGGGTTGAGGCATGGCAGCAGAGATGGGGAGTCCTTGTGAGGCATCTTACAGAGAGAAGCTCAGGACCAGTGCCTGTTCAGGACTCCTGCTGCTTAGGAGTGACTGGGTTTAAATCCAATTAAGTTGTAACAGATAAATTAAAGCCCTGGAGATGGCTCTGACTATGAAAATTGCCATGGCAGGATGTACTGTCCCCTCTCCCTTGAGTGCCTGTAATTCTACTGTGCTATTTCCACCACGCTGTGTTCTTGCCTGGCGCAGCAGTGCTCAATCTGAGACATGGCTAAAGGTCTCCGTGCCCCAGTCCCTCCTGTGGTGCAGGCAGGTACACTTTGAGCAGCTGGAGAGAAGCCAGGCAGGGCTGAGCCTGCAGCAAACCCTGAATTAAACTGCTCAGGCTCCAGTGAGGACAAGCAGAAAGGTCTCCATGGCTCTGTGGAGCTGCAGGTGGGAGAAGAAGGAGGCTTTGTTCTCCTTCCCTTTCTCCTTATGGACTCTGCACCATCCCCCTTCTCACAGGGAGAAGGCTCGGGGATTAACAAACATCTTCTCCATGACTGCTGGTGATGGTGCATCACACAGGCAGAGCATGGGTGAGCGCCTTCAAACAGCCCAGGGTGGCTGGTGCTGGAGAGGTGCAGGGGATGGGGGTGACCTGTAAGGCCATGGGGTATCGGTGAGGGATGCAGAGGGGATTCCATACAGAAAGACTGGTCCTTGCTGCACTCCCACCTCTATCCTACACTGGCATTGAGTCCTTGCAGCACAGCCCTGTCCTTGCTCAGACCCCAACCCATAGCATTCCCCTGCTCTCACTCTTCCAGTGTGTGAGAACCCATCTGCCCTGTTTTCACCTGGGAAGTTGTTTTTCTTCTTAGTAGCTGGTGCTGTGTTTTGCCTTCAGTTTAGGAATAATGCTGATTTGTTGTTGCCCAGTAGCACTTACTTTGATTTTTTGTTTCGTTGTTTTCCCTTTTCCACGCTAGTTTTATATCTCTCTCGTTGTTATTTGCCTTAGTAGTAGTAGTAGTATTGTTATCAGTAGTGTTCTGCTGTACCTTAGTTATTGAACTGTTCTTATCTCAACCCACGGGTTTACATTCTTTTGACTCTCCTCTCCATTCTGCCCAGGGTAAGAAGGGTGAGTAGCAAGTGACTGCTTGGTTCTGAGCTGCTGGCGGGTTTAAACCATGACACCATCCATACCTGAGGCTTGTTCTCTGAAAACACACAGCAAAATCAATGGCTGCTGCTGTAGGGGGAGGTCCGGGATGACTGTGGGGAGGGTGTGTGAAGCTGTGTCAGAGCAAGCACAAGGCTTCATGGCAGGAGGGTTTTCCAGCCTGGAAGGGCTCTGCAGACCCAGAGATGAGCAGAACAAAGAGCACTGACTGACTCTGATGATTCCTTTTGGTGCTTCCTCCCAGCATGTGGGTGCAGCTTTTTGGTCCCAAGCATCCTCCCTTATCCTTTCCCCTGGTGACCTCTGCTCTTCTCCCACCAGACATCACCCAGCTTGCTTGTGCCCTGCATGTTCACGAGACAGGCAGTCCCTAACTAACATCTTCCTCTCCTGCCCCATAGGAAACAGGAGAAGGGGGCACAGCAGCATCTGCTCCGACCTGCTGAGGAGGCCTGGTCAGTGTGAGGAGCCCAGAGTACATGTGAGAAGGTCCCGGGCGCAGTGATCCGTGTGCAGCCTGGTTATGCCCAACAGCACAGAGTGCAGGTGATGCAGCAGGACTACATTTCCCATCACGCTGTGCTGTGTGCTGTTGAGCTTGGTGAATGCCTGCACCATGGCTGCGAGCTGCAGCAGCCCATGTCCAGCTGCCAGCAGGGACTGGTAAACTGGTAAGGTCCTCACCATGCAGGCACGTGGCTGACCCCCCATTCCCTACCTCTCACTCCAGCTGCAAGGCCAATGCGGGGCTTGTCTGCAGCAAGAGAGCTGCAGATATTTGTTGTGTCATGGATTTTCTACAAGCAGAGTCAGCACAGCACCTAGAACCATTTGCTCACTGCCTCCTGTTCCCTCCTGTTGATGCTTCTCATGCCTGGGTGCTGATATCATCACATCTGCAGAGGCAGCATCCGCATCCCATCGCTATATCTTAATGGTGGGCAGTGATTTCAGCTCCCTGCTCTGGTTCTCCTCAAACAAACCAGAGTGTCAGGGGACTGAGCAGCAGATGCCTGAACCCAGCTGAGTGTGTACCTGCTGGAAGCCCTGTGGGCTGTGAATATGAAAACATTGAGAACACTGATAAAACAAAACCAACCACCTCTGGAAAGGAGGGACAGGCAGCTCTGGTTGTGCCTGCACTATCTGTGACATGCAGCCAGGTGAGCACAACACCAGCAGAGCAGAAAGCTTCACTGGTCACAAGGAGCTGGTCACCTTATGCCAAACTGATAGGGACAATGCCTCCAGCAACTTCCACTCTGCCTGCTCCTGAACCAGCCTGAACAGCCTATCTCCCTATACCTGCCATGCTTCCATCCTACAGGGGTGCCATCAGGTAACAGAACTGCTCCTTGTTCTCTTGACTTGGCTCTGGGAAATGGGGCTCTCAGCAGCTCCACACTCATCCCAGGAGGCTGTGCCAGCCTAACTCCATCTCCTGCATCTTGCCAAGCTATTACTAATACTGCCTAGCCACAGCAAAATGTCCTGAAGTGCTTGTGGTTCTGCCAGATGTAAGCCAGGAACAGAGATGCCAAGAACCTGGTCTGACTGCAGTGTGGGCTGAGCAGGACCACATCAGAGCAGGTTCAGGACCAGCATCAGCTGAGCTGGTGGGAGCAGCCCTATGACCCGCAGCACCAGCTGCAGGAGAGCAGGGCTGAAACTGCTCAGTGGGTCTTGGCCTGGGGGAAATGGGTCTGGGCTCTTCACCTGTGTGGTTCATCACTGCCCTTTGATCTGTAAGACTTGATGTTGCTGCAGGGAGGAACAGCACAGCAATGTGGAGGGAAAGGCCAGTGAGGGCATGCATAGCTCAGCACAGTGCCTGCCAGACACCCACAAGAACAAACCCACATGCACAGCCCAACCCCAGAGACCCTATGTTAACAAACCAACAACCTCAGCCTTGCCCTGGCTTCCTAATCCTTCCTTCCCTACTCAGAGCTGATAAAAGGAAAACATTCTGCAGTAAAGCAATGCATCAGGCTGCAGAGCCATTCCCCTGTCAGCTCTGAGCTTCTGTTTGGGAAGGGTGCATCCCACCACAGCAGCATGGGTGAAAGACCCTGTCCCTTCTGCTGCCTTGTCCCCAGGTAGAGACAGTGGAGCCCTGCTTGTCCTTTCAGATGCCTGAGCAAGAGGTAGGAGCTGCATTTTTGGGGTCGGAAGGGACCTTTTGAGCCAGTGGTCACTCAGGCCACACCTGTGTGAGTAACTCTTTGGCCTCAGCATAGTCCTTTAATTATCCACACCACTCGTCTGGCTCCCTGACACAGTTTTGGCCTGTCTAAATAGGTCAGATTCAAGGGAGACCATGGGCCAGGACCATTCCCAGGAGGAAACATGGACACAGCCACCTCCTGGCAGAGAGGATAGCTGAGCTGCATGCCTGCCTTCCTGCATCTACTGTTCTATGATCCTATGTGCACCAGCAAGACTGCGAGCTCCCTGTGGCTGGGGGCACTTCCCAGCCCTTTTCCTTGTCCCCATGCCCTGTGCAGACCCTGTGTGACAACACATGCTGGAGCACAGCCGTTGCAGGGAGGGAAGGAAGGCAGCTATGCTTTGTTCAGTGTGGAAGTCTCCGTTGTGCCGCTGCTTGCAGCAGATTCAATCACAGCTCTTTATTGCTTCTCCCTCCTGTTGAAAATCTCATTAGGTTTAGCACGGTCTGTGAGCAGCACTGTCAGCCTTTCACGTCTACAGTCCTCTCCCATGAGTCACCATGCTCCACGGGGCTGAAAACCCTTCCTGTACCCGGCCGTACGTGGACAGGTCTGGCACAGGCACGATGTGCCAGGATCTTCTGCAAACACAAAGGGAAGGAGGTGTGTGTTGTTCTAAGTGGTGATGTCTGTACGACACAGCAGTGAGGGAGCAGGGCGGTCCATACACTGGAATAGACATGAAGAAGTTCTTCCCTGTGAGGGTGCTGAGACGATGGCACAGGGTGCCCAGAGAAGCTGTGGCTGCCCCATCCCTGGCAGTGCTCAAGGCCAGGTTGGACACAGGGGCTTGGAGCAACCTGCTCTAGTGGAAGGTGTCCCTGCCCATGACAGGGGATGGAACTAAATGATCATTAGGGTCCCTTCCAACCCAAGCCATTGTGTGATTCTATGAAACTACAATTTACTGCCATCATCATTCTACTAAGGAAGAACCTGTGTTCTTATGAAAATAAGGATGGAGAGCAGGTCGTACTCAGCTATGTTAGTGCCGTGTGATGCTGAGTGTCCCAGGCCAGCAGCAGTAGAAGCAAATCATGCTTGGGCTAGGATGAGTGTTGGCGGTGCTGCCTTGACCTGAGACCTGTGCTGGCACCAGCAAAATGTAGAGATGAGATGAATAGGACAAGGCTTTGATCCTGCTGTGCCCTGCACGCTGGAGGCCTGTTCCCAGGCAGCACCTGCATGTCACCACCGCACGATTAATACCTTTGATTATCATGGCCTAATTTCTGTCCACCTGTGTCATGGGTGGCTGGGCACCCCACCCTGCAGAGCCCTTGTTCTGCAGTGGCTGATTGCAGCAGCACTGGACAAACTGGTGTCCTGGGGTAATTACACCCGGTGCTGCAGGCTGTGGGTGAGCCAAGCGTGTCACCACCGGTCCAGCACCTAGGATGTAAGTCACAACATGATGCATGGCGAGTCCTTTCTTATGGGACATTCAGGAGCATCCGCGTGGATGCCCTGCAGCTTGGACTCTCATGAAGGGCCATCACAGGCATTGTCTTGCAAGCTCCCCAGAGGGATGCTGATCTCCTCTTTCCAGTGCCAGTCAGAGATTCAGCTTCCTGTGTGGAAGGGTGAAGCAGCATCCACCCTCCCTCTTCACTGCCTCCCTTCCGGAACCTGCCTCCCCATCCTGCTTGTCTCAGAGCCCTGGGCTCCATGGGATTTCTGCTGGCCAAGGGACAGGGCTAAGTGGGGGTTCTGCATGGGAGCTTGTGTGATACAGGACCTTCCCTTTGTGCCCCCGTCAGCTGTGGCGCTGCTGTAGATGTGCTCAGGGATCTTGGCTTGATCCTGCACTGAGACGCACATGACTTTATGCACGTATTTATACAACAAAGGGCAGCTTCTCTCTGGGCTCCAGGCACCGTGCCATACCCACCACTCTCACTGACTTACCAGGGCACAGTGCCCTCCTCCCTCCTTCTGCACTGCTCAGACCCAGCCTTGGTCAGAAGCAGGTTCTACAGGGCTGCACACTGAGGAAAGGGGTGAGAGGGGCCCAGACCAGACCTTGGCTTGTGCTCTGATGATGGCAACTGCATGGCCAGGACATGGCCATGCATCCTGGGATGCATCATGCGGACGCTGTGCCAGCTTGGGTCCCCCCTGTATCTGTGATGCCTCCTCCAAGGCATGATGGGTGCATCACCATGCAGGACAATGAGGCTGCACAGCCCACAGAAGACCAGCTAGCATCACCAGATGTGCCATCTTCCCCTCCTTCAGCAGCCACTGGCTCCATTTCACCAGGGAAACAGCTGCTTGGCTTTTTCTTCCCTATTCATCTCGTTCCTTCCGGGCTCAGGATATTTTGGGCACTTCTCTGTTCCCAGCTACCCTGGGTGGCTTAGGCGGCTCCTCAGGATCTGCTTTCCTCAGGAAGCTGTATGGGATGAGAACTGAAAAGTGGAAATGCCAACCCCTTTATTTAAGACTCTGTATGGAAGGAGACACTCATGACTCCACCACGTGTACACCATCAGAGGCCTATGAAAGAGCTGTGATGAGTGAGGCCAGCACATGGGCTTGGGTGGAACATTTGAATGGGAGCGGTGTGGAAAGGCTTATGTAATGAAGGAGGTGCAGAGTGAAGGGTCTGTCTAGGAGACAGAGAGCTGTCCCATTTGGGGAGCAAGAGAGACCACAGGCACAATATGCGAGAGGGCAAAAGCAGGAATCTGGGTACGAAACACGGGTGCAGAAAGAGCAGGTCAGGAATATTGATCTTGGTGCAGAGAGAAGCAGCACCTTCAGCCAGCAGGGCTTGGGGGCAAACTAATCTGGCCTGAGATGCTGCTCCAGACCTTACAATTCCCACCTCCTGGTTCCCTGTCCAAGAACTAGGGCAGGACGTGATGAAGACGGCCCTGGGGATGGGAGCAGGAACGCCTGGACCACACGTGGAAGTGCTCAGAGGTCAGAGCTGGAAAACCCATTACTGACCACATCTTCCTCAAACCAAGACGCAGCATCCAACGCCTCCCCAGCCTCACTCCACCCTGCTCCCAGCTGCAAACAACTTATGTCCAATTCTGTGTGCTAAGAATATCTTTATGGAATTTGAGAAAAGGGGGCACAAAAGGGAATATAGAAATCTTTAGGATTAGTTTTAAGCAATGTTAATGTTAATGTTAAGTAATGTTAAGTTTGATGGCTTTGTAACAGAAGCAATGGAAAATTACTGAGGTGCATGATACATAGAGAAAAATAGAGTACAGCTAGAGAATATACTGAGAATTCTCACAAGATAAATCGTTATAGTTGACATAGTTTTAAGAAAAACAGTCTAGAAAAACAGGACACAGGGATAAGGGGTATCTGGGAACTGCAGGTGTCCAGGATGGGCTACAGTTAAACTAACTGATAAGTAGGAGAATGGGAGGATTATTATGTCTCTGGTGCTAGCAAACCAATTAAACTGGTATAAGCATCTACTCTACGTGCTTCAAAGGCTGCCAGGAGTGATGAAGATTGTTGGAAGAAGTAAAGGGCCCTCAGAGACCACCACCACAATTCTGTATGCATGAGGGGAACTCTCTGGAAAATGATGTAATCCATATGTAGCCTCATGAATATATATGTATGCTCAGTGGCTATAAAAGGACAGCTTGTGTGGCAATTGGGGGACACACGTTAGGAGGAGCTAGCCCCCGTGTCTTCCAGTGCTGCAATAAAGAATACCTGCTTGTCAGCTTGAAAACCTTGTTGGCAAGTTTGTTATGGAGTTTTCTCTGAATCAGCTGTCATCAAGTGCACGGCTGGGTGGGAGAGGGCTGTACTCTGACAGTGAAGGGAGCGGGGTGTATTTGGTATAGATGTGTGCTGCAGGATGGCTGGGGGGGGCATGGGCTGGCTGTCACTGCAGAGGGACGTGTGCCACGACAGCAGTGCCAAGGCAGAGAGTCTTGACTGGCTTGGGTCCATGCTTCTGTGGAGAGGGGTACTCAGATGGGGGGTACACACAGTCAGAAAGGTGGGGAGATGCTTACTGTGGAGAGCAGGCAGCAGGTCCTGCTCCCTCCCTTGGAAAGAGGGTGCTGTAGCAGGCAGAGCAGAGAGCAAGCTCTTGTGGGACCCTACTTGCAGCACTGTGTGCAGTCCTGGTGTCCCCAGCACAAGAAGGGCATGGAGCTTTTGGAGCAAGTCCAGAGCAGGCCACGAGGATGATCAGGGGCTGGAGCAGCTCCCGTACAAAAACAGGCTGAGGAAGCTGGGGCTGTTCAGTCTGGAGAAGAGAAGGCTGCGTGGAGACCTCATAGCATCCTTACAGTATCTGAAGGGGGCCTATAGGGATGCTGGGGATGGACTCTTCATTAGGGACTGTAGTGACAGGACAAGGAGTGATGGGTTCAAAGTGAAACAGGAGAAGTTCAGGTTAGGTATAAGGAGGAAGTTCTTTACTGTGAGGGTGGTGAGGCACTGGAATTGGTTGCCAAGGAAGTTGTGAATGCTCCATCCCTGGCAGTGATCAAGGGCAGGTTGGACATGACCAATAGAATAGCAAGTAGTATTGCAACCCTGGACTCTAGCAGGGCAAACTTCGGCCTTTTCAAGCAATTGCTAGGGGAAATCCCATGGGCTAGGCTGCTTGAAGGGAAAGGGGCCCAAGATAGTTGGTTGGAGTTCAAGGACTGTTTTTTCCGAGCTCAAGATCAGAGCATCCCGACACGTAGGAAGTCGAGGAAGAGGGTCAGGAGACCTGCATGGCTAAATAGGGAATTGCTGGGTATGCTAAAGTGGAAGAGGAGAGTTTACAGGTCATGGAAGGAGGAGCTGGCCACTTGGGAGGAATATAAGGCTGCTGCTAGAGGATGTAGGAAAGCTGCTAGGATGACTAAGGCCTCCTTGGAATTAAAGCTGGTGAGAGGGGTCAAGGACAGCAGAAAGAGCTTTTTCAAATACATGGCAGATAAAACTAACACCAGAGGCAATGTAGGCCCGCTGATGAACGGGACGGGTGCCCTGGTGACAGAAGATACAGAGATGGCAGAGTTACTGAATGCCTTCTTTGTCTCTATCTACTCTGCTGGAGGCAGTCCTGAAGAGCCCTGTACCGCTGAGACCTCAGCTGAAGACAGGTCAACGGAGCGGTCTGCCTTAGTCGATGGGGAATGGGATAGAGACCAGTTGAGCAATCTGGACATCCATAAATCCATGGGTCCAGATGGGATGCACTCGCGGGTGCTGAGGGAACTGGCTGAGGTCATTGCTAGACCGCTCTCCATCATCTTTACCAAGTCTTGGGAAACGGGAGAGGTGCCTGAGGACTGGAGGAAAGCAAATGTCACTCCTGTCTTCAAAAAGGGCAAGAAGGAGGACCCGGGTAACTATAGACCGGTTAGCCTCACCTCCATTCCTGGGAAAGTGATGGAACACCTTATCCTTGGTGCCATCTTAAGGCATATCAAGGATAAGAGGGTTATGAGGGGCAGTCAACATGGCTTCACCAAGGGGAAGTCGTGCTTGACCAATCTCGTAGCCTTTTATGAGGAAATAACACGGTGGATGGATGATGGTAGAGCGGTGGATGTGGTCTACCTCGACTTCAGCAAAGCGTTTGACACGGTCTCCCACAGCATCCTTGCGGCTAAATTGAGGAAGTGTGGTCTGGATGATCGGGTAGTGAGGTGGACTGTGAACTGGCTGAAGGAGAGAAGCCAGAGAGTTGTAGTCTATGGGGCGGAGTCTAGTTGGAGGCCTGTATCTAGTGGAGTGCCTCAAGGGTCGGTACTGGGACCAGTATTATTTAATATATTCATCAACGATTTAGATGAGGGAATTGAGTGTACTATCAGCAAGTTTGCTGATGACACTAAGCTGGGAGGGGTGGCCGACACGCCAGAAGGCTGTGCTGCCATCCAGAGGGACCTGGACAGGCTGGAGAGCTGGGCGGGGAATAACTTGATGAAATATAACAAGGGAAAGTGTAGAGTCCTGCATCTGGGCAGGAACAACCCCAGGTTCCAGTATAGGCTGGGGAACGACCTGTTAGAGAGCAGTGTAGGGGAGAGGGACCTGGGGGTCCTGGTGGACGACAGGGTGACCATGAGCCGACACTGTGCCCTTGTGGCCAAGAAGGCCAATGGCATCCTGGGGTGTATTAGAAGGGGGGTGGTTAGTAGGTCGAGAGAGGTCCTCCTTCCCCTCTACTCTGCCCTGGTGAGACCTCATCTGGAATATTGTGTCCAGTTCTGGGCCCCTCAGTTTAAGAAGGACAGGGACCTGCTGGAGAGAGTCCAGCGCAGGGCAACTAAGATGATTAAGGGAGTGGAGCATCTCCCTTATGAGGAAAGACTGAGGGAGCTGGGTCTCTATAGTTTGGAGAAGAGGAGATTGAGGGGTGACCTTATTAGTGTATATAAATATATAAAGGGGGAGTGTCACGAGGATGGAGCCAGGCTCTTCTCAGTGGCAAACAATGAAAGGACAAGGGGCAATGGGTACAAACTGGAACACAAGAGGTTCCACTTAAACCTGAGAAGAAACTTCTTCTCAGTGAGGGTGACGGAACACTGGAACAGGCTGCCCAGGGAGGTTGTGGAATCTCCTTCTTTGGAGACATTCAAAACCCGCCTGGACACGTTCCTGTGTAACCTTATCTAGGTGTTCCTGCTCCGGCAGGGGGATTGGACTAGATGATCTTTTGAGGTCCCTTCCAATCTCTAACATACTGTGATACTGTGATACTATGACAGAGCCTTGGGTGACATGGTGTAGTGTGAGGTGTCCCTGCCCATGGCAGGGGGGTTGGAACTGGATGATCTTAAGGTCCTTTCTAACCCAAACCATTCTGTGATTCTGCAGTTATCCATCCCCCCACGGCCTGCTGCAGCTCTGCCCAGCACCCAGGAGTGTCCTCCTTGGGACCCCTGCACCCCGATCACACGTCCACTATAAGGCCCTGGTCCTGGGGCAGATCAGACCGCGGGCAGACCTGGTGGTTGTAGAAACTGCCTTGGGAGAAGCGATGGCCGCTCAGGGCGGCCACTGCCACAAGAGGGCGCGCCTGCCCTGGCCACTCCGGGGGACAGCATTGATGCCCCAATGCCACTCCTCTCCCAGGCCAGCACGAGTCCCTGCACACCTCCCAGGTGCCTTGGGTCCAAAGCAGACTGTGATAACCCATCATGACCATGCTGTCACTGCTGGGATCCTCCTTCTGCCTCCACAGGTGTGGGGCTGTCCTGTCACCTTTAGGTGGGGATGTGCTATAGAGGATCAGGATGTCTGGGTTTCATTGTCAGCTTGAGGTAAGGTGCTGTATGGTTCCTAAGTGTGATGTATCACGACATGGACTCAGGTCAGTGAGGATACTGAGACAAAACTTTATTACAGTTAAGCCCTTTTATCCCCTTGTTCAGTGCTTTCCCAACCTGCATGTTCAATTTCATTGGCTTCTGTAAAAATCCCCAGGTACACAGCCCAATGCTGAGCACAAGCTGTTCTCGTGAAGAGTCTCACCTTCTTGCTTCACTTCTTCTTACATTCCCCATGTCCTCTCGCCTTCAACTGAACTCTTTGTTACGACAGCATCCTGGCTTATCCCCACAAGGCTTGCTTGGTATCAAGGCCTCAGAGCTTGCTCTCTGAGCATTTCCCATGCAAATCCTATCACCTTCACCTCCCACATCTCCCCCTTGTTTTATACATCTACTACCAATACCTGCTTAAGGGCTTTGCTCAGATAAGAGATTGTATGTTTCATTAAATAAGGAATACAAATTAACAAGCTAATAAACACTAACAAAAGTTCCCAATAACTTTTTTCACCCATGCTCCTAGTCCAACAAATAAACCTGAAAAAGGGTTCCAGCTGTCCTCAACCTGAAGTTCTCCTGTAAGTTGTTTGTACACTTTTGTGAACTGATTCAGAATGGTCTGAAAGGTTCATGCAACATAGGCCTTCAAAGTCCTCACACCCATGACCATGGGCAAGGAGAAGGCAGCCCAATTTTGTAAGGTTGCATGTCTTATGGAATCTACATCAAGGAGACTGGAAAGAGCATTGGATGTAACATTTGTTTGCTTTGCATAGAAATAATTGGGGTTAACATTGTTAATCTGCCTAGGCTACAAGGGCCTCCTCATAGGTGAGAAGGGATGCAAGGCCACACTCATCTCCACAGATTAAAAGGAAACCTCAAGAAAGTGATATCCGTGCATTAGAAGAGCAAGAAAGGTTGACAGAAGTATAATTACACCATACAGAAGCATGTATTCAATAAACAGCTAAAGAAGAGTAAACATTTTGCACTGATTGGTTTCGACCTGTGTAATGGAAATATAAACACACGTCTTTCACAGATCCTAACAAATCAATTTCCTGTGGTTCTAAAAAGCCTACTGGTCTTTGCACCACCCAGCCATTCCATGTGTCCACAGGGTTCGAGGCTGCCATTGCTTGGGCTGCTGAGGGGATGACAGCCTCCATCCAGTCGTCCAACAGCAGTCCTACCAGGCATGTACTGAAAGGATTCACAGGTGTGGCAACTGACTGGCACAGGGTTGTCTTTTCCTGTCACACTGGCTAATGTTACCCAGATGTTTTCTTCTGGCTGTATGGGAAGCAACAGTAGGGTCAATCCTCCTGTGATGCAGAGGCTGAAGACAAGGCCAGACGAACCTATTGTGCAGGGACCCAACGAGGTCCTTTACCTGTTGAAACACAAGCATAACCTCGTCCCCAGGTTATTAAAGGGCACAGGCCTTCCCATTCGTAAATTTCAAGGTGACATACTTTAACATGAGCTTTCCAGTTTAAAATCCTTAGAACCCCTGAAATGGCACGTAGCATTGATAGACGGTACAGAAAAGGCAAACTGCGGTGCATCTTGTGGAGCAAGAGGTATTGTAAGTCAATGATTATGAGAGTCCATGTTTGTAGTAACACTGTTGGCAAGAGGAGCCTAGGTTGTAAAGCTCTCATATCCTCAATGATCTCATTTATCTTTCTTAGATCATGTAAAAGCCTCCAAGCATTATTTTTCTTCTGAATCACAAAGACAGGAGTGTTCCATGGGCTGGTTGTGGGGACTATGTGACCAGCTTTCAGCTGTTCATCCACCAGTATGTGTAATTGCAGCAGTTTTTCCTTTGGGAGGGGCCACTGATCTACACACATGGGCTTATCTGATTTCCAGGTTAAAGGTGGGATCTGCTGCAGAGCAGTGGCCCCTAGGAAGAATCTGTGCTCAAGTGCATTCCCCATTGGCTTAAACAGTCTCTGCCCCATAGGGTAGGAGATCCAGGTAACAGACAGGGCCTGATAAAGGCAGTTCTTCCTTCTGGTCTGAAAATAACAATAAGCTCTTTGCTCTGTTTTGGAAAGGTCTGACCACCAATTCGTGATAAGGAAGCATGAGCTTCCATTAAACACCAATGATGGGGCCACTGTGGCGCAGAAATGACTGTAACATCTGCTCCACTATCAACGATTCCTCACAAAGTAATTTTTGTCCCTCCCGATTTTAAAGTACAGGACAATTGGGGTTGGTCCATAGTTAATTGTTGGGTCCAGTAAGTTTCAGGCATCCCCGTAGATGCAAAACATCCTGAGCCCTGCACAGTGTGGACAGCACCTGGTGACTGGGGTGAAAAATATGACAATTGTGAGATTCAGCTTCCTGCTGGTACAGTACAGGGGGGCATTGGAGTCCATGCCATTATTTTAATTTCTCCTTCAAAATCAGCATCTATGACCCCTGGCATCACAAAAAGGCCTCTTACTGTTGCAGAGGTTCGTCCACTTAACAGTGCTGACCTTCCATGCCTGAGTGGGCCATACGTGACAGTTGGAATAAGCACAACTGATGGGTCTTGAATTATTATTGCCCCTCTCGAGGCATCCAGGTCCACTCCGGTGCTGGTGCGGCAGCTCCGTGAGGGGGGCATTTGGAAGGATGATTTGTTGTCATGGTGCGGCCGGTTGCCGCGCTCTGCTTGGGTTTTGCCGGTAAAGGCTGGCCATCCCGGTCAAATTTTGATCGGCACTGATCTGCATAGTGACACCCTTTATGACAGATTTCAGGTGCTACCTTTTTATGGTTTTCTTTTGGTTTTGGACAGCTCTTTCTCCAGTGGCCGTACTGACCGCACGAAAAGCACTGCTGTGACTTAACTGGCAATGCCGCAAATGCTTCCACACTCAGAGACAAGTCGTGTTGTCTACACCCGACATTCATTTTCAACATCAAGCTGTTTGAGAATATACTCTCGTGCTTGCTCATTACCAATCTGTTTTTCCAGACCCTCATTAAGTCGGTCTAGAAATTTCATAAATGGCTTGTTTGCCTCTTGTTTGATTCGGGAGAAAAGCTGTCTCTTGTTTACCGGCTTCAGGGACAGCTTTCAAAGCCCGCAGAGCACATTGTTTAACTTGCTGCAAGCCCGCCTGGCAAATCCTGGCTTGTGCAGCATTGGTGCCAAAATCAGCTTGCCCCAGTAATACATCGGCAGGAACCGCTCGCATTGGGTCATGCGCCCCCAACGCTAAGTTTTCAGCACTCTGGACGCCCGTGAGCTGCCTCATTTTCAACTCCCACATACTGTATTGCATGCCCGTCATTATCAAACGAAGCAACGTTTTGACATTATTTGGAGCAAATATGTAAGCATCACAGACAGACTGTATCAAGTGAGTTGTATATGGGGCCTGGAGCCCATGGTTCACACCATTCCTCTGGTATCTTTGATACGAGCATATGAGAGACCTTCCCACCGCGGCTCTTGATCCGGCACATACACCCCCAGCAAAGCACGCAATACATCTGCATCCTTGCCCGTCTCGCTTCTCCCTTTACAGCTGCCCATTTATCATGGGGGTCTGTGGGATATAAATCTGTCTCCTTTTCCGGATCAATAGGCCCTGGGTCAAAAGGACCATCCAGGTCAGCATCAGAATTACCAGGCAGCAGAACCGCAGGACCACCAACAGCAGACTGAGTTTTTGATCTCAGGGCAGGGTCCGGCACAGGGGGCGGTGGTAAAGGAAATGACGATGCCGCTTCTGCTTCTTGTGGTTGCGAGCCGACATGAACTTCTAAGTTTCGAAAGGTGTTCTCCAAGGACTCAATAAAGTGGCGGCAACTTTATCACCTTTTATGGCACAGTCCCACACATTAACGCCAATTTTATCCCAAATCTTCGGGGTATAAATATTAGCAGTACTTATAGATGGATCGGCTTTTGATGCCCAGAGAAGGACACGTTTCCATTCTTCTTCATCTACTTTTTCTCCATACTTCTTAAGAATATTAACAAAGACTTGTACAACATTTTGTTGTTCTTTTGTTATAGCAGTCCCCATCGCTCTCAAACGCTTACCCGCGTCCCTTCAGCGTGTAGTTCCTTAGCTTGCCTAAGCTACGCCACCGGACCGATGACTCCTCGCTTTCGTGTCCCACACGTTGGGCGCCGTTTGTGGTGTTACCACGACACAGACTCAGGTCGGGGAGGATACCGAGACAAAACCTTATTACAATGAAGCCCACTTATCCCCTTGTTCGGTGTTTCCCAGCCTGCAGGAGCGCGCCGCGTTCGATCTCACTGGCTTCTCTAACCAACCCCCAGGTAAATAGTACAATCACAGTGCCGATCAGCCGTTGTTAACGCGACCGTTTCATGTTCTTGCTTCACTTTTCACATCCCCCAAGTCCTCTGGACTCTATCTGAGATTCCTGGTTACAAAGACATCCTGGCTAATCCCCCCCAGGCTTCCTTGTTTACCTTTCCTGTCTTTCAACATTCCAACTTATCGCCCCAAGGCTCGCTCGTTGGGTATAAAAGCCTCAGAGCTTGTTCCCAGAGTCTTTCTCATGCAAATCCTATCGCCTTCACCTTCCACACTTAAGCTCAGCGTGCCATGGTGCATGGCCTTTGTCCTCCTGATTGCACTGCAAGATCCCTTTGTGGAAGAAGGGTCAGCCCTGGTGGGATGGGGGAGGCTGCTGGAGGGGTGAGGAAGACCCCACAGCAGGGCTCAGGACCGGGATGTAGCTGGGATCCTGTGTGCATTTTCCAGCTCTCCCTGCCAGAAGAGCCCCTGGGCTCTGACAAAATACGGGCTGCAGCCTTGGCTGTGTGATGGAGAGGGAGCAGCAGCACTTGGGCACCCCCAGATCACAAAGGGTCCTTATCTGGTGCTGTGCAGGAATTGGACCCCTGCCTGGCCATCCTGGATCTGACTGGGTTACCCTTCCCAGGCCTGATCCTGACCCACCATCCCGGCCTGGCCTCAGCTTACCCCGTCACCATGGCTGTGTCTGATAGTCTATGGATACCCCCTGCACCAGGCTTCCACAAGGACAGTTATGGGAGGCCAAACATTTCTGCTATGTGTGACGTCTGACACAGGAATAGACTTTACCATAGATATGTTAGCAACAAATTCTGATCCTCAAAAGCCACAGCTACTTCTTTCCTTGTATTTTTGTGGATGGCTATGAGTGCTTGATGTTCTTCCCTATCAGAAGTAAAACTGATTGTAAATTGCAGGTGGTTTGGGTTATTCTCTCATCAGTCTCAAGGTCTGAGTACTGCTGCTTCATTGAGCACCAAACAAACAGGACCTTCAGGAAACAGCCGATCAGTCATGTTTACAATGATTAAATCAAGTGCCTTGGCACCCTAGTCCTGTTGAGAGGAAGGTATGTGGCTTGTCTGACTTTGTTATGTGCAAAAATGTCCACATACACTTGTGTGTATAACACACAATTGTATCTGTATGTTATACAGATATGACGATGTATCTGTATAACATCTAATACAGGAAATCTGTATTAGAAAGCCTCTAAGATTGTTGAGATTGCTCTATGAGACTTAGTCCTGCTGCAAAGGCTAAAGTGGCATGTAAAAGGGGCAGACTATGAGCAACCCACAGATGCTGTGTTCTTGGAAGTACACAGAGGTCTCACAGAGATGGAGCTCATTGTCTTCTGTTGATCATGACATGCTGAGTTGGATTCGTGAGTTGCCGTGTTGACTTGACAGTCCCTTGGAAACCTTCCTCTCATTTGAACTCTGCTTTATGGTTCCCAGTGAAGTAAGGCATCATCAGTTTAACTAACAGCTCTAATGTTAGGCTGTAAGAGCGAGGCTGTAAGAGCGAGGCATATGATGGAGTGCACTGGGTTTCAGTATTTCTACATCGTTTTTCTAGTGCATGCTATACACCAAGACAACAAACCTCAAAAAATGATGAATTTCTGAGGAGGCCAAACACAGATTGCTAGGCTCCAGTGCCTTTCAGGGTATGGGAAAAGAGAAGAAATACATCAGCTGTGATAGGAAGCCTCTTGCACTACATGTACATTTTTGAAGCTTGGCTGTTTTATTTCACTGTTTTTCATATGTTAAAGAGTGTCAGTGAGAGTTTCTACATCTGTCACTGGGATTTTATGGTACATTACCCAGTGAGTGCTGGCTTCGGTGCTTTCACCTTTCCTGGCTGCACAGGGATAAAAAGGTCCTGGCTCCCAAAGCCCAGGGAACCCCAAGAAAACAGGGTGGACATGACATAGTGCTGCTGCTCCTCTTGCTGTGAGCTTGCTGGAAGTCTTTACCCCATTAATCTCACAACAGCTGTGTGTGAGACAGCTGATGGATGTTCCTGAATGGACCTTAGGAGAGACCTAGATTTCAGAACCCTATCAGTGTTGCTGCTCTACTGGGGTAATGCAGATAGATTCACCAAGCACTGTCTTGCAGTGCTGAGGATGGTGGCTCCTGGGAAAGGTTTTGCCATGAAACTCTGGGTTAACTGGTCCCAGCTGTACAGGTCTGCACCTCTCCTGTGCTGGGTTACATGGGTACCTTTACAGAGTGGCTCAGAGCAAGTTGTGCTTTTCCCTGCGATACCCGGCTCTGGCCTTTCTGCTGGTCCTTGCCCCTCTGCTGCTTGCAAGGGGGCAGAAGGACTTTGGTTCCAAGAACCAGGGGGAAGCCACAGAAGCAGGAAAAAGCAGCTTGCACCTCTCTCTTTAGAGAAAAGGTTTTACTGCTCCTCTGCCTGCTTATTTGCTACCTGGCTTTACCCTGTTGAGCCTGTAGCACCTGTGTTGGGTAGGGCTGAAGCTGGTGTCTGCCTCACTCCTGAGATACTTGGGCATCCATCATGTTGTGGTGTGATGAAGCTCTGTGTGGGGATGGAGGACAGCAAGCCTTGGTGTGCTGGGAGTTGAGTGTCCCTCCAGAGAGTGGGTAATGTCCCTGGAAGCAGCAGGTGGATGCCTTTGCTATCTGGACACATGAAGCAGTGATGGCATTCCTCGGGCAATCCAGGCAGCATCCTTATTGCAGGGGAGCATGGTGGTGGTGGTGTTCAGCAGGCGCGGGGAGCTGTGAGATGAATCCCCGTGTAAGCTGGAGTGCTGCTCTGTCCTGTAGTCCCTGGGGTTGGGAAGGCTGTGGCTTGGTGGGATGGTTGTTTAACAGTGTTCTGTTCTTTGTCCCTGCCAGGGGGGCTGGTGGCACCTCCTGAGTCCCTGTTGGCCTCTTCCTGTGGACAACGTGGGCTGTCCTACAGAGACTGTGTGCTGTGTCCTGCGGTTGTTGATACCTGCTGATGTCCCCGAGGGGCATAGCAGGAGCAGCTGCTCTTTGCACAAAGGGCTGGGGGTGGTGAGAATAAAAGCGGTTTTCCAAGTCATCTGGTGTGCCATGAGTCATGTCACCCATCACACGTGGCTGGAGGGATGCTGCCCTTTCCGCTATGGGCAGCCCTCAGGTACCCAGGGCAGGATGGAGCCTGTTCCCCCCAGCTCAGTGACAGCTCCTGTCCCTTTTTCCCATCCCTGAGCTGGAGGAGGCTGTGATGGGCTTGGTAGAGATATTGATGGGGGAAGATATATTGGACCTGTGTCTGCAGAAGAGGTGTGTGGCACCAAACTGAGGTCCTGGCTGTTATCCTCTACTGCACCTCTGGCAACTGCAGCACTGAAGGAGGCCACTGGAGTCTGGATTATAGGTAGCCCAGCAGATCTGCAGGCAGGAACAGAGCTTGCCTCTATCTGCCCCAACAGAAAAGACCTCATGCTGAACCAAACCTCAGCAAGGATTTTGCTGCAGTCAGTGCTCTTCAGGTGCCATCAAGGACTCATGCTGGCCATAGATGTGGGCTTTTTTCCACTTTCTCTTTGTGTCCTGTGTCCTTGCTGTTCAGGGATAGCCATGAACATCTGAATGACCCACATGCATTTTCTAGACCAGATCTAGACAACAAAGGCTTGCATTAATTGCTGACAGTGCCTATGGCCCAGTTTTGCTCACCTTCCCACTGGGCTCTGCATGAGCCAGCTTTGTGCTCCCATTGCTCTCACTTACTATGTCACCACTTGTGCCTTGGCCTTGCCAGCTGTTTCCTTGCTGGCTTCTGTTGTTTTCTACTCCTTTGGGAGTGCAACCTCCTTGTCACTGTGTCCTCTTGCATTGCAGGTGATTGTCATCCTCCTGCCTGAGCCAGGCTGTCCTCTTAACTCCATCCTCCATCCTCTTTCTGTGTAAGGGTGTTTCTGCATAGCCTTCCAGATGGAAGAGCACCCCTGGGACAGCCAGACCTGTTTCCTGACAACTGTCAATAGGGAAGGAGCATTCTCCCCACTGGTGGAATGTACTTTTTGAAGCGTGGTTCATTTTCCCATAGCAGAGGGTGTCGCTGGTCAAATACTTGGTACTCTGCTAGGGTGGGAAGAAGCCTGGATGTCACCCTATGAGGGCATATGGGCTCTTTTGGGGGGGTTAATGATGGGAGGGAAGAAGGTACATGCTGCTCGAACTGAGTCAAGGGCTTCAGGAGTGTCAAGGCTTTTGGTTATCATGATGCCATGTGTGACCTGAGCATGCTGTGAGACCCAGCTGCAGGGGAAGAGGTTTCCTGTCTGGACAGCACATGTGATCTCAAAGGATGGGGGATGTGGCCACTGTTCTTTGTGATGGAGGGCCAGAGTGCAGGGTTGAGGTGATGGTGTGAAAGTCTCCTACCAGATAAAGGAAGTGTGGTGATGCTGCTCTTCCAGTGTAGGAAGAAGCCCATGTGTGCTGGGTAGGAAGTGGGCAGTTGTAGACAAACGTGTTGTTTAAGAGATGTGTTTCATCTCAGTTTAGGAGAGGCCACCTCCTACCCTGATACATCTTCATGGATGTGGCTTGAACTTGGTGAGCAAATCTAGGTGGTACATCCACCAGGACAGGACAAGGCAAGCTCATTTTGTGTTAAAAGGCTGGGTGCATGGAGTAGGGTGTGAGCTTAGTGGCCTTAGTGCTGTCAAAGTAGACGTGGAGGTTTGAGGGCTGGTTGTTGGGGACCATCACCCAGACAGGGCTCTTGCACCCCCTAGAACTCAGACCCTGTGGATGTCACTCTGTCTGGGTCCCCAGTAAAGGCTTGTGGCTTGGAGGGGGCTGCCTGGTGCTCTCATTGCCCTGAGGGGTCATGTCCCCTATGGGGTGCTGAGCTGAGTGCACTTTGCTGAGGGGAGGCCATGGGCTGCTGTGGCCTGGAGCTTCCCCAGGCTTCCATGGCTGTGCTGGGCAGCTCTGATGTGTTTGGATGGGGGTGTGCTGGGAACCAGTGGGTGGTGGTGCTCCCCTCTATTCATCCTGTGCAGGACTGTGTGCTGTGAGCATGATGAGGCCAAGCTGAGGGACAAGCACGGTCCTTGCTCCTCTGCAGCCCCTGCCTCTGATCTCCCAGTCCCCTGGCATCTGGGATGCCTCAGGACATAGAGGACCTCTGAGGAAGCACATGAAGAGCTGGCAAGAAGCAGTGGTAGGAACGGGGATGTGAAATGCAAGGAGTGGACCTGCTTGAGAGAGACCAGAGGAGGCCACAGAGATGATGTGAGGGATGGAACAGCTTTGCTATGGAGACAGGCTGAGAGAGCTGGGCTGGTTCAGCCTTGCAATTCGCCCCCCTATTTCTACCCCAGCTTTTTGTCTGCTCTTCAAGTGCTTTCTCGGAGGTCCTCCACCTCCTATGATCCTTGAGGGGAAGTGCAGTGACTCATCACAGCACTAAAACCCACAAGGTCACACCGGGACACATGCATATTGCCCTAGAAATGGGAGCAGTGCTTCTTGAATGCACGGTGGTAACCAGGAGGGTTTTGGGTGGAAACTCTGGGATCTCGGTGACAAGGGTTCTTCAGCTGAGTACCGCAGCCTGGGTGCCCCTGGGTGCCACAAAGTGCGGCAGCACTGGCACTGCTGGGAGGTTCCCTCTCAGAAGAGGAACACATCTATAGCTCAGGAGGTTTCCCCATGTGTCTGTTTCCTTCCTGTGCATGCCAGTCTTGCAGCCAGTCGCTGATGCCTGGGCTCAGAGGCAGCGATCTGGGCTGAGATTTCAGTCCTCCCTGGGGACTTTGCACTGGCATGGCCCTGCAGTTGCTGGTTCTGAGGGTTCTCCTGGTCCTTGTACCTCTGCTAGCAGTATGGAGTGAGAAAGAACCTCATCCCAGTGTCCAAGGGATGCCCAGGAAACCAGGTAAGAAGTGTTTTCTCCTCTTCCCTGGGAAGGTTTCAGTGCTGCTTCTGCTGTAAGTCTGATCTGCATCCCCAGTGCCTGCACAGAACTGGGTGCTGTGTGAGCTGGGGTGCCTACTGTCTGGGACACTGTGGGGGCACAAGCTATGGGTGCACTAAAAGTGGTATGGGAAGGATGGGATTGGGCTGGAGGATTGGAATGGGTCATGCCCTGCACCAGGCCTGTTTGCCAGTTGTGCCCTGGATGCTGAAGGCATGAATGAGGCATGAATTCATGTGTTGTGAATCAGGGGAAGGGTGTTCATGGAGCAGGGCTAACACAGGGCTTATGGCAGAGAAAAGGGGCAGGAGGTAAAGGGGAGAGACATCAATTTGATGAATGGACCACTCTGTGGATAAAGAACTGGCTGGATGGCTGCACACAGAGTTGTGGTCAATGGCTCAATGTCCAGCAGCTGGAGACCAGTAATGAGTGGTGTCCCTCAGAGATCAGTGTTGGGACCGGTCTTGTTCAACATCTTTGTTGGTGACATGGACAGTGGGATTGAGTGCGCCCTCAGCAAGTTTGTTGATGACACCAAGCTGTGTGGTTCGGTTGATACGCTGGAGGGAAGGAATGCCATCCAGAGGGACCTTGACACGCTTGTGAGGTGGGCTGATGCCAACCTCATGAAGTTTAACCATGCCAAGTGCAAGGTCCTACACCTGGGTGGGAGCAATCCCAGGCACAGCTACAGGCTGGGCAGAGAAGAGATTCAGAGCAGCCCTGCGGAGAAGGACTTGGGGGTGTTGGTCGATGAGAAAATGAACATGAGCCAGCTTCAGTGTGTGCTTGCAGCCCAGAAAGCAACCGTATCCTGGGCTGCATCAAAAGGAGCGTGACCAGCAGCAGGTCGAAGGAGGTGATCCTGCCCCTCTACTCTGCTCTCATGAGACCTCACTTGGAGTATTGTGTGCAGTTCTGGTGTCCTCAACATAAAAAGGACATGGAACTGTTGGAACAAGTCCAGAGGAGGGCCATGAGGATGATCAGGGGACTGGAGCACCTCCTGTATGAAGATAGGCTGAGAAAGTTGGGGCTGTTCAGCCTGGAGAAGAGAAGGCTGCATGGAGACCTCATAGCAGCCTTCTAGTATCTGAAGGGGGCCTATAGGGATGCTGGGGATGGACTCTTCATCAGGGACTATAGTGATAGAACAAGGGGTAATGGATTCAAACTTAAACAGGGGAAGTTTAGGTTGGATATAAGGAGGAAATTCTTTACTGTAAGGGTAGTGAGGCACTGGAATGGGTTGCCCAGGAAGGTTGTGAATGCTCCATCCCTGATGGTGTTCAAGGCCAGGTTGGACAGAGCCTTGGGTGAGATGGTTTAGTGTGAGGTGTCCCTGCCCATGGCAGGGGGGTTGGAACTGGATGATCTTAAGGTCCTTTCCAACCTTAACTGTTCTATGATTCTATAAAGCAGGGGATTTGAATGGAGAAATCGTGTTCATCCCCATGCCCCACTGCACTGTGTAATGGGACAGAAGTGGGACAGAGCTGAGAAAGTGACCGATCCAGCCCAGAAGTGTCAGAGGGGCACCTCTGGTCCCTGTGGGAGGGATGAGCCCTGGCTGCAGAGACCTGCATCCCTGCAGGGCCGGTGGTGCCATGGCCCATCAAGGGCAGCCTGAGCTGGGGGGGGACATGTCTGAATGGGGGCCTGGAGGGGGTCTGCTGGTATGGGCTGAATGTCCTGGGGAGCTCCGTGCTGTGTGCTATGGAAGAGGGAATATAGTGTCCTTGGACACAAGGGTGGATGGGGAGGCTCATGGATGAGTGACCCTTCGTGCTACAGGTACACAAGGAGAGCCCATCCCAACCAGCCTGAGCAAAGGGTCTCATGCTGGCAGCAGGACATGTCACCTTCCCTCTCTGTCCAGGGCCTGATGGATCGCTTGGGATTTCTTTCCCATGTCCCACCTCAGCACCTCCCACCCCAACTAACACCCACTGTCACCTCCACCAGAAATATGCCAGAGGCCTCGGTGGGACTCAAGACTCCAGCTGTCACCAGACCAGAGCAGTTACAAGATGAACAAAGAAGTGATGCTGAGCTGTCCTGAGGGTTTGCAGCCACCCTTCACCCATGTCAAATGTTCAAGAGAAGTCCAGTCCAACAGCAATGGGAAACCTGTGTACAGAGAGGTTTGGCTTCGAAAGGACAGCAGAGGCCAATGGAACCACACTCAGAACACAGTGGAGTGCATCGGTAAGGGAGGCATCAGTATCTCTCCTGGCTGCCCTGCTCTGCCCATCCTGTGTGGTGTCCTGGAGCTGCATCTCTCCCTTTGCTGGCAGGGAAGATGAGCCTCTGCTGGGTCTGTGCAGAGGGAATGATGGGGAAGGTGAAGTTTGGCTGCAGGGCTGGGAGGGGGAGGGAAGGCAGTGACCCTCTCACAATGTCTCCTCCACAGAGGTGCTCCACGTTGACCCCAGGACCCTGGAGGTTTCCAGCACCAGCATCAAACTGAACTGGTCCTGCCAGGTCCCTGAGGCGTGCTCACGCATGCGGGCCATGTGCCGGCTGGCAGGGCCTTCCTCCCCTCCCTGTGAGGCTGAGGAGGTGCCGGGAGAGGAGATGCTCCATGGGCAGGAGGGGACATTCTCCTGCCCTGCTCTGCAGCCCTTCACTGAATACAGCGTCACCATCTCCCTGCCGCCCAGCACCATCCTGTTCACATGGCCGGTCAGGACCACGGAAACGGGTTTGTATTCACAGGGATAGGAGATAAGGAACAGGCTTGGGATATGTCACAGGGCACCCGCAGTGTTGTCTCCTTGCACTGTTGTCCTGGGGATGGGGCTGCTTGGATGCTGTGGGGCTCTGGGGACGGGGCTGTGTAGGGCTGCCTGCACCCTGCTGTGTGCTCAGCCCCTGCTCATCACCCCCACTTGTGACCCCATCCTCCTGTGCTTCCAGTGCCGGACAAACCAGAGCAGCTGTGGCTGGATCCCAGCACAGGGTCCCTCAGCTGGGAGCCGCTGCCCTCCTGCAAAGGGGAGATCATTGGATACCAGGTACCAGGGGACCACAGGCTGCCTGTGTCCTCCTCCCCTTGGCACGTGCCCCCTGCATAGAGCTCACTGCAGGCGGCATGGGGATGGTGGGGATGGAAAGCTGTGATGGCCGATGGTTCCCAGCCAATCGGGGGGAATATGTGGCTGTGAAGAGCAAGAGCATTTTCTGTCTCACCCTCAACATTCCTTGTGGTGTGCAGTTGCCTGGGGAGGTGGTGGGTGCTCCGTGCCCTCTGGGCTTCCTCCCTGCGTGTGTTCAGCCTGGGGGTGTGCAGACTTTACAGCTTGGTGTGCAACACTTGGTGATGTGCCTCCTGCAGTGGCCTCCCAGGGTTTCCTGTGCCTCTTGTGCACTTGTTTCTGGTTCCCGGCACAGCGATGCCTGTGGTTTGTGCTGTTCTCTGTAAACCCCTTTCTTCTGGCAGAGCTGCATTGCTTCTTTGGGCTTTCTTCAGTGCATGGTTAGAAGCTCTGGGTTGCTCTGCTTATTGGGTTTGGGGCTTCTTCCAAGGCGCATCTCTGCTTTCTAGTACCCTTACCAGTGTGCCCCACTCCCTCTCTAAGGACAGACCTTACAGTGAAGTGACAGGGATCCTGAGGACAAGCTGTTTCTTTGTGCCTCTCTTGAGAACCTGGCAAACAGGGTCCCTGACGGCATTGATTGTGTGTCTGTTCCAGCTGGTTCCCTGCTCCCAGACACCTCTTTTCTGCCTTCAGTTAGCTCCTTTTTTGCATATTCCCAAGATGCAATTTCCATAAAGACCCTGACAGAAGCAAAGATGGCCTGGAATCTCATGAGAAATTCAGATGTTGCATTGGCATATGGAGAGCCTCCATCTGTATCTCTTGCAGGCAGTCTGTCCTCCTCTTTTGATGTAGACAAAGCCTTCACAGTCCAGCCTTGCACGCAGGGAAAGAGAAGTCAGTGCTCCCCTGTGGTGCTCCCCTGTTGCAGTGCCAGCCTGGTGACCTGGCCCCGGGCTCACTGCACCTCTTCAGACAAGCAGCCTCCCTCCTGCCCTCAGCTCCTCACCCAGGCTTGCTCCTTTGCTCACAACCGCTCCGACGGCTCCAGTGCCGGCTCCACATCCCTGCTCTCCTCCTGTCTGCTTTGAGCTCCACGCGTGGGGCCAAGGCTCCTGCTGGTTCCTCGCCAGGGGCCACTCGCAGGGCGCTTTGCTGCGCCTCGCTGCGCTGCGGGCAGGCTCCCGAGGGCAGGGGGGAGCCGCTGCCCCAGCCCTGCCTCTGTCCGCAGCTGAACATCACGGCCAGGAGCGCGCAGGACCGCGCTTTGCTGGAGCTGGAGCGGCTGCGGCTGAGCAGCTCCGCCACCGCGCACCCGCTGCCCGCGCACGGCCCCGGCACCAGCTACGTGGTGACCGTGCGGGGACTCACGGCGGCCGGGGCCGGGGCTGCGGCGCTCCGGGAGTTCCAGACCAACCGCTCGGGTAAGGCTGGCGCTGTCCCGCTCGGGTGCCCGCCTGCGGCAGCTGCCTGTGCCCATCCCCGTGGCCTCACGGCCAGCGCCACGACCCGGGGCAGCGGGAGCTGTGCTCTGCAGCCTGCGCTGCCCGGGGCCGCCCCTGCGGTGCTGCCGCTGATGCTCACCCCGGCTCTGCCCCTCCAGACGCCCCGCAGCCCCTGCCCAGGAGCTGCCGCAGCGCCCGTGACATCTCCTCATCGCGAGGGACGGCCGTGCTGCCCCTGCTCCCCATCGCCCGGCACCACGAGCCGCCGACGTGAGTGCGGCCCCGGCGGCTCTGCTCTCCGCAGCCCTCGACGGCTTCCCCACCGCAGCCGCCCCCGTTCCGCTCTCCCCATGCCCACCTCCCGGCTCCCTCTCCCCGCCTCCTTGCAGGGAGCACCAGCTGCTCGTGGCCGCCATGCACAACAGCACCACGGTGGAAGGCGTCTGCTCCGCTGAGCCGCAGCCCTTCAACGCCAGCCGGCAGCACGGGGCCTACGTGGCCGCCGTGCTCAACCTCAGCTCCCCCATGGACTTTGTGCTGGGCGACGGGACCCGCGGGCACGGCTACCACAACGCTGCCCTGCGCCCGGGCTGCAGCTACACGGCCCTGCTCCGCCTCGTGCGCCGCTCGCAGCAGGTACCCTCGAGGGGTCCTGCTCTGTGGGGACGCTGCCAGGGCATTCAGTGGCCTCGAGTGGGAGACTTTAGCCCCTGGGGTGGGCACTGGGGCAGGAGTGCACTGAGATCTCCCTCCCTTCCTCCTTCGGCAGGCAGAGAAGTTCACCTGCATCTGCTACAGCTTCTCTCTCGGTAAGTGGGTTCCTCATTCCCTGTGCCTTTCTCCTGCATGTTCCCTTTTCCCCGCCTGGTCACTTCCCACAGAGAGGTGCTGGCCACATGCAGCAACATTGGATTCTCTCTGTCCTACTTCCATCTTTGTGTAAATTCTCTCAATCTTGAGGCTACCTCAAAGCTACATGAGCTTTAGCCAGCCTTGGGCCACTTGGTCAGGTTGGCAGCAACGGCTGCTGGACTCTGTGCATCATCTGTGCCTTTCTCCTGCATGTTCCCTTTTCCCAGCCTGGTCACTTCCCATTGAGATCTGACTGAGCACAGGAACAGTGGGGTCTGTTCGGGGGGCAGAGGAAACCTTTTATTTCCAGTTCACGGCGTGCTCCTCCATCCCAGAACAAACCTAAGTCAAGACACACAGTTCTGCATACCCTTTTCCATTGTTTGGGCCATTGTCAGAAAGTGGCCCAGAACGTGGCACCCACTCCTGGCTGTGTATTAGTTGCAGAGCAGTCTCCACGTCCTTGGCTTTGGACTGTGATTGGGGTGTTTGTGCTGTTGGGTATCCTCCTGGTGTTTGCAGGGATCCAGTGGCTCGTGGTTTCCAGGTGAGAAGGAAGGGGACAGGTTCGGCAGGTCGGTGGGCAACACCAGTCTCTTACCGACTCTTCTTTGTCTTTCTAGGAAAAGGAAGTTTCTGCCTGGCAAAGCTAAGGAGGATAATTAAAAAGGTAGATAAACGCAGTTCCCTGTACCACCATCACAGACAGGGGTGTAAGACTGAGTGGCATCTGTGAGGAAAGCCTGACCTTCAGGAGAAACACCTACTCATCTTCATCACTGACATGTCCCCTCATTTTCTCCAGGCTTATGGTGCTGGGAATGGTCAGGGTGGCTCTGGCTGCTAAGCAGGGCTTGGCTTCAAGCAGTGCTCCCAGGCTGGACCAGGGGCATATGCCAGCCAAGACAGGCATCCCAAAGCGTGTCTGTTGGCTCAGCCCTTTGAGCCAGCCGTGACTGATGCACCCAGTGCTTTGTGCCTGCCTCCGACACTCATGCATGCAGGCTGTGAGCTTCCCACGTAGCCCAAGGGCACACAGCATCCTTTGCCCTGGGTGCCGCTGGTCTCCACAGGTAAAGGTGACCAAGCTGTAGATCAGCCACTGCAGCCCCTGCCTAGGACCACAGGGGACATTCAGAGCAGAGAGGGAGTGAAGAACATGGGGAGGATGACCCCAGCCCAGTGCTGATGGCTGCTGGGACTGCTGGTGCTCCTGTGACTGTGACCAGCACTGGGGGTCCCATTCAGTTCAGCAAAGCTAGAGCAAAATTGGAGGCCAAGTGGGTTGTGAGCTTTCTCTTTCCTCACACTCTTCACCTCCCAGCTCTCACTTACTGATGTTTAAGGTCTTTGAATGGGGATGTCTGTAGTTTCCTCTTTTAGGCTTTGCTTTCATTTCTGTTTCCAGGAAGAAGGAACAAGTTTCCCAGTCCCTGACTTGCATGGGCTCAGGCTGAAGGATGGTCCATGCTCTTGCCATGTCCTGGGTTCTCAGCTCCTCTTCCTGCTCTATCTGCTGATATTCAGCCATACCCAGGGCTCTGCTGGAGCTGCCTTCGTGACTCTGCCTGCTCTAAATAGCCAATAAAGAACTGTGGTTTGAAGGGGTCTGCCTGCCCCACTACAGCTCTGGCCTGTCCCCTCATTGCCCATGTGGGGCCACACTCCCCTGCAGAGAGCTAACTACACCTTGTTGAGGGGAAGCCATGAGCAGGGCTGCTGTGCCCCACACCCCTGAGTGGTTCCTGACAGTCCTTCCAACCTGCAGGGCTACACTGGGCACATCTCACATGAGTCTGGGTGAGGTGCATGGTGGCAGCCAGAGAAGGGTGATGTTCCTCAACACACATCTTGGGCAGGAGTGTGTTCTGCCCCCATGCTGTGGCCAGAGCTGAGTGACCTGTGTGCTCTCAACTCCCTTGCAAGCCCCTGTGCCAGGTCAAACCTGGGAGAAAAGTAAAGATCAGAGGTCACCACCACCATGGTTGGCACAGAGCCTTTATTGCTGAGACACAGAACAGAGCCATGGGGTCAGTCCCTGCTCTGAGAACCCTTGAGCAGCAAGGGTAGAACCAGTCTCTGTGGCGCAGCAGCCCCTGCTTGGAACCACATCCAAGATGTTTAAGTTGAGCTGCTACAACCTGGGAGCCAGACCATGTAGCCATGGTGAAGCCAGACAGGATGCTGAGGGAGCCTCTTGGGATCTAGCAGGGCTGTGGCACCTGGACCAGCCTCAGGAAGATGGAGCTCCAGGAAGGGATTGTGTGGGGTGGGAAGGACTGTGGATTGTCCCTCCATTGGCTCTTGTTGGCCTTGGGCTTCATGGTTCTGGCAGATTGGGCCATATCCTCCCAAGCCCCATGGATCTTACAGCAGTCCAACACTCCCCTGGTAGAACACTGGGTGTTGGTAGAGCTATGCCACTTTCTTGGGGCTGCCTGAAGGGACAAGGGAGCCTGATTCTCTTCATCCCTGGCACAAACAGGTCAAGTCCTGGTGCCCCTGCTCTGTTCTGCATACTCAGGCTGTGATTCCAGTAAGTTCCTGTGCAAAGGTTGGGCAAAGGGTCCTGCTTCAAAGCCTCACCACAACTGGGAGACAGTCCAGCTAGTGCTTTCCAGCCATAGAGGACCCTTGGGGTGGCTTCTCATGGGAGTAAAGCATCCTGGGGCTGTGCACACCCTTCTTGTCTCCTGTGGTTTCCGTTGTTACTGATGGAGGGCTGGAAGAGTGCTGTGGCCATGCCTCTACTTGAAATTCCCATAGGTTTCAAATGAATTCAAGTAACTGAGGGCTAGTTCGTAGCAGAGCCCATACTGCTCCTGTGGACAAAAGGATGCATGTGAGAACCTGGTACACCAACTGCAATGGAAAGCCAGTCTTTGTTGCTAACAGCTTCCTGAAGAAGCCAGGCATAGGTACAGCTCATTCTCCTCCTCACAGAGAAGCCCACCTTCCCTATCGAGGAACCATAAGAATAGCAGAGGGCTGGGCTTCTCCACTGCTGAAGCGAGCATCCATGGCATGAAGTGTTTACTGCTCACTCCTATCTGGGCTGCTCACCCTATAATGGCCCTTAGTACCCAGAATGGTGTGCAGGATAGGCAGTTGTGCAGAATGGGTGCGGGATAGGCATCTGAGCATCCACCAATGCAGCCCCCAGCTGAGCTGACCAAGTGGGCCAGAAGGGCAGCACCAAAGCAGGATGCTTTGGTGCCCATCTAGTCCTGCAGAACCTGCCCCCCAGTCAGTGTGTTTGTCGCAGCAGCAGAAAACAGGGTTTTCAGAGGTCTCATCTGCCCCTGCTAGCCCCAGGGTGATCTGAGCACATTGGTGCTAGGGCAGCTGCTGGGACAGTCCAAGCTATACCCTGTGCACTGGTCTTGCCCTGTTGTCTGGGTTTGAAGGCAGCACCTACCACGTCTTTAATCAGCTGTCTCCGCCGTCTCTTCAGCATCCTCACAGCCTGGGACACATCCACCAGCCCCTCACTTTGTATCTGCTCACATAGGAAACCAGCAGCACAGAAGATCCCGCTCCGGCTGGCACCATCCCTGCAGAGGAGAACAAGGGGAGAGCAGGGCTGACCCTCAGAGGTGTCCCACTAGACATGCAGGCTCTCAGGATGATCTTGCCCACAGATCCTGCATCCAGCCAGCCTCCACAGGGAAGCCGTCTTCCCTGAACACAGCTCATTCATGTCCTTATGTGCACCCAAGATTGAGCTGTGACCCAAGTTCACTGCTGCAGCCTGGTCTGAGCCAGCTCTGCGCCATGGCTGCTCCTCTCAGGGACATCACTCACCAGCAGGTGATGAGGATATGTCCATCCCGGCTCTGCCGGTGGTGTGTCTCTACATTCCCAAGCAGGCTGATGATGGTGGCCGGGTGTGGAGGAAGATGCTGCTTCATGGGCCAGTCTTTCAGTTGCCAGAACCGCACTTCCAGTGGAGGCTTCTTGGGCTAGTACGGAAGAAAGACACTGGGTTGGGCAGGGAAGAAACCCGTTTGCTTTACAGCAGGAAAGGAGGGACAGAGTGTGTTAGTCCTGGCTCAGCCATACACACTGGGTCAAGGGAGCAGCTCCACAGTGGGATAGCCCAGTCCCAGGCTTTGCCCTTCTCCATTGAGTGCTCTGGAACTGGCAGATGTACAGACCACAAGCATCAGGTTCAGCGCAGATTCACAGTATCACACAGTATCACAGTATGTTAGAGATTGGAAGGGACCTCAAAAGATCATCTAGTCCAATCCCCCTGCCGGAGCAGGAACACCTAGATAAGGTTACACAGGAACGTGTCCAGGCGGGTTTTGAATGTCTCCAAAGAAGGAGATTCCACAACCTCCCTGGGCAGCCTGTTCCAGTGTTCCGTCACCCTCACTGAGAAGAAGTTTCTTCTCAGGTTTAAGTGGAACCTCTTGTGCTCCAATCTGTACCCATTACCTCTTGTCCTTTCATTGTTTGCCACTGAGAAGAGCCTGGCTCCATCCTCGTGACACTCCCCCTTTATATATTTATATACACTAATAAGGTCACCCCTCAATCTCCTCTTCTCCAAACTATAGAGACCCAGCTCCCTCAGTCTTCCCTCATAAGGGAGATGCTCCACTCCCTTAATCATCTTAGTTGCCCTGCGCTGGACTCTCTCCAGCAGGTCCCTGTCCTTCTTAAACTGAGGGGCCCAGAACTGGACACAATATTCCAGATGAGGTCTCACCAGGGCAACATTCATGCCAGCCCAGTGCCCAGCTACCCGTAATAGCTCACCGCATCCATGAAACATCATGAGATGCCCAAACTCTACCCGTGGCTGCTGTCCTCCAAGTTAGAAAGGTACACAAGCATATAGAAAGGTACACAAGCATATAGAAAGGTACACAAGCATACCTCTGCCTGCAGCCTCACCCTCCTGGGACTAACCTTTCTCCCAGGGCAAAAGGTCCTGCTCTGGACAGTGTCATTCCAGGCTCCCATCACATCCCTCTAACCGTTGTGGCCCCAGCCATCCTTAGCTGTGACATTGTCCCCAGATTAAAGCCTGCTGATGCTAGAGTTTGGCAGGTCCTCCCAGCTCTTGCAAACGCCATTCTCAAAGGACTTTGTCCATCTCTGTGCAAAGTGCTTACCTGTTGCTTGTTGGTGACGGAAAGTGTCCAGGCTGTGAAGCCAGCTCCAGGCTCCTCCGAGATGAGGTGGACATGGAAACGGCCATAGGCAGCTTCGCCCTGCATGGGCCAGAACTCTGCATACGTCTGCAGACACACACACACGTGTGATCACACACAGACCCTACCTGTCAGCCTTCACACGGGTGTGCACACACCAGCCCCTTGTCCATAAGCCACAGTGTGCACATGTGTGCTATTGCTGCCATTTGCTGGGGATGAACCTATGGTGCTGCAGCCAGAAGAGTAACACTGGGCAAGGGTAAGGAAACCCTGAGGGATGCTCCCTTGCTGTGAGACAGGGGACACCCCACCGCTGAGGTGTCCTCAGGGGTCTCCTGGATGGAGCCCACAAGCTGGCAGTGGGCTCCTGCAGCAGGCAAAGGGGCAAAGGCAGAAAGCATATTGCCCAGCCTCAGAGGGAGGTAGGGAAGGGCAGGGATGCTCGTATGCTGCTGACCTCATCCAGCTCCTGCAGCTGGTTCAGGACAACCACCGCCGTGCAGGTGTAATCCCAGACCAGAGCCCAGAAATCCACTACTGTGGTGGGGAAGGGCATCTGGGTGATGATGAGTCTGTCCTCTTCAGTGTATGTCTGCAAAACACACCGGGGTGCGGGGAAGGGAAAGGTCACACAACCCACCCCTTGGGAGCCCCTTTGACAGCCGGCAGGACCAGGGCAGGACCAGCATCCCACCCCATCCCTGCCCAGAGCAGGCTTTGCACGCAGCTGACCATCACAACGCAGCTCATCCTATCCCAGCAGGCAAAAGCCATCAGCTGCCTGCTGAGCTGCCCGTGCAGGCAGGGCTTAGGCTGATCACGGGGGCCACCTCCTGGCAGCAGGGCCCCAGCCGCTAGGATGCAGCCACTGAAGAAGCCCCAGGTCTGGGACACACTCAGGCCCAGCCCTGCCTTGAGTAGTGGTACCCTGGAGGGATCTTTGCTGCTCCCAGCATCTCCCACCTCCCACCGGGGCTGGAGCCTTACGTTGACAAACACAGCGTTGATATAACCTGGTGAGCCGTCTGCGTTCAGCGAGGACATCAGGATGGGCCGGCAGGAATCCGCTGTGGAGACCAGGGGCAGAGAGAAGTGATGAGCCATCCTCTCCCTGCACTAAGGTGGTGGGGTCCTGTGGCATGGGCTGGAGGGGCTTGGATGAACAGGCACCACCAGCCCCATGGCCATGACAGCACAGGGCTGCCTGACACGGGTTGTCCAAAACCCCATAGGCAGAGGCATAGAGGCACAGCAGTTCCCCCCTCGTTGTTTCTCCTTGATGTCTCATCTGGGCTCCTCCACTGGGAAAGAACAGACCCAGGGACATGTTTATCCCGTGAACGCATGTTTCCTGCAAGCCCATAAGGAAGCAGGGATAGGGTTGTGCTCTCATGGAGAGTCCAGCCTTATAACCAACCAGAAAATGCCAATTGGACCTTGGGCAGAACCTGCCAGTGGCATGGTGCTGGGGAGGGAAGCATCAGGGCAGCATCAACCCCTACCCTACTCTCAGGCTGCCCAGCCCTGCCAGTGGTACCTGGCAGGATCCCTGGCTTGCGGTTCTTGGGCTGGTTGCTGGGTTTCTCCGCTTCTCTGCATGGCAGGAGCTGGAACAACTCGGAAAACTTCTGCAGGGCCTGTAGGGATGATTCAGCCAAGCAAGTCCTGCCTGTCAGCTCTTCCTCTTCTTCAGCCATCCCAAAGGAATGCTCCCCCCCTCTCCATGCCACAGCTGGGATTGGCAGGAGGCACCACAGACCAGCCCCAGTGCATCAGATCCTGATGGTACCTTGAACTCCTTCTCAAGGGCACTGTTGTGCTTTGAGGCTTCAGCTTCTTGAAGGCAGTGGACGTGGCTGGCGATGCTCTCCACTGGGACCCCAGTGCTGCCGCAGAGCAAGCCTTCGAGCACCACCTCGTACAGGAAGGTGTACTGCTCCTGCATGAGGATACAGGTCAGCTGCAGTCTGGAGCAGCTCCATGAGGAGCCCTGGGACTCCAGACAGCTGGCATCAATCAGAAAGAAGCCAGGTCCACCCTTTACTTTCCTGCTGTGGGTCCCTTAGGTCAGACACCTCCCAGTGCAGACAGCCCCGCTCTAAGAAACTGCAACAACCCAGGCAAGACCATCTTCCTGTTGTTTAATGCTCCCCCTCAGACCAGACCCCTGCTCTGGGGAAGAAAACCCAGAAAACCAGTGAATTACAAGCAGCTGCATGATCCTGCCCAACCTAGTGCTCTCCAAAGAGTCCCAGCACTGAGCATCAGGATATAGTCCCTAGGCTTGGACACTGCTGCCCAGAAGGTGCCACTAGGGCAGAAATCCTGAAAACCTGAAGGCCTCTTTATGCTTCTTGTCTAATTCTATATATATTATAATTAATATATTATATCAATGGATGACTGGTGCATAGGAATGCTGCTGGCACTCCAGAGGGTCTCAGGGGAATACGGATCCTGACTAGGTTTGGACACAGCACTGAAAACAAGGTCCTGCTGTCTCCATCACCTGGCAGCTCCAGTCTCAGTGTGTAGGCCATAAACAGTATGGCCAGTGCTGTTTGCATGCCACAACCCCTGGGAAGGGTAGGAAGCGGATCTGCAGCCTGACAGCATGCAGGGAACAGACAGCTCTCCTCACCTTGGTCTGCACCATGCTGATGCGCTGCTCCCGCAGCCTCTGCACGCAATGAAACACATCTACCTTCCCCTCTGCCTTCCCCATCTTCAGGAGGAAGTCCAGGGCGATGAAGGTACCAGTGCGCCCAATCCCTGCACTGAGGACAGAGACAACTTGGGGTCAGGGCTGCCCTGGCCAGCTTTCCCAGCACCCAGCATCTCCCAGCTCAGTACCTGCAGTGCACCACCATGGGGCCAGCGGGCGCTTCCAATGCCCTCTTATTCACTGCATCCACTAAGCACAGGAGCTGGGCAGAGTTTCTGGGGACCCCATGATCTGGCCATAGCAGGTAGTGAAACTGCTCCACCACCCTTGGGAAAGCACAGCCTGCCTGCAAAGAGGGAGACGTGGCTGGGAACAGGAAACGTGGGAACTTGCGTGGAGTAACCGCATGCCAACAAGTGTGGAGCAGAGGAAAACAACGCTTCATGGGGATACCAGCACTCAGTGCTCCCCACAGTACCCTCACTGCAATGAATGCTCCACTATAGGTTATTAGACAGCAAAGAGCAAATTCACTCGGCACATAGCCACAAAATTCACTTAGTTTTCTGCTCCCCTATGCTGTGAAAAGTGAACTCAGAGCACTAAAGGCAGCTTGTGCCCCAGAGGGAAAAAATATAAAATCCAGAGTTTACAGTGATCCCATAGACATTGAACAGTCCTGGCTTGCTTAAATACAGTATTTCCTAAGGCTGGTACCGCAGTGATGTGAATGTAGTCACTTTTGTTACCAGCCCATTATGTATTTTTCCCTAAACATCACATTCACTTGGCCTGAACTGATGAATTGCTATGTTCCACCATCAGGTGCTCTTGGAATTTTACCTTCCAGCTACACTTTGCTGCGGGCAAGACAAGGAATGACAAGAATATGCATGACTGTAATTTCTTCATATTGTACCTGTTTTCCCCTCCTTCAGTTTCTGTTTTTTATCTCAGGCATAGCTTCAACAAAAGTGCCTGTCTTGACAAATATCATCATATACATTATCTTAAACCATGGACTGTCTGCTCAGGTTTAGAAACTGTGAATGACCAAGGGTTCACTGTGGACCCTCTGCAGATTGGCCCACGAGACAGGAGGGCACTTGGCCAATCATCCTAGATGTATAGAGATGCCATTTTCTACCCTTTAACTGCTTTCATGCCCTTTGTGATCACCTCCTCCAAGCCCTCAAGGATGCACAGTCTGTCCATGTGCATCATCTGTCCAGGCTCAGCTGGGGTGAACACTGAAGCTGACCAATTGCCTTTGCCTGGCACAGAAACCTGTGGGGTTGATGCTCCAGCATGGTATCCAGTGATAGCAATGCTGCCCTGTTGGGGCAGGAAACGAGGCAAGGCTTTCCATAGCATCTCTGGGCCAACAGCTCCTGCCTGCTGCTGAAACCCAAAAGCACCCTGCATCCCCATCTCAGCTATACACCAGGCTTACCTTCTGCAGGGAGAAGATGCGTGTGACAAGGCCCGTGGTGGTCCTGGTGTTGTTGAGTGTCACAGTGAAATCTCCATAGACCTGCTCCTGCTCAGGCCAATACTGCTCGCACTTGGTCTGTCAACAGCAGCGAGAGCACTAAGCACTAGCAGACTCATGGGGGAAGCGTTGCAAGCCAGTGGTGGTGCGGAGCTGCTCTGCCTTCCCTGATATATGCACTGGGAGCAAAGCAAAGCAAAGCAGGTAGGGAAGCCTGGGCTTTGTGGAAGCTCAAGCTGAGACCAGGCTAAGATGGTTTCTCTACCTTGTTCTGCTCCACTAAGCCTGTCAGCATCACAATGACTGAAGTCTTCTCCTGCCACACCATCTGCCAGAAATCCAGCACTGTCCCAGGCAAGGGGCCTTTGAAAGGGGAGAACCCTGAGTCAGTGTCCAAGCCATGGGGTTTAGCTATTCCCAGGAACAACACAGATATTCCCAGGCTGTGAGCATCCCCAGGCTTCCTTCTGCACAGCCTGGGCACATCAGCCACTGGCAGGGTGTGCTGGACACCTTGGCTTCATCACACATGTTAGAAACGGAAACAAGGAAGAGGGAGCCCAGGGCACATCAGGGGTTCACTGCTCCTTCCAGGGCTTCCCCATCCAGACACTCGAGATGGCTGTTAGCTGCTCTCACATTTAGGATCCTATTTCACAAACAGTATTCGTGCAGCTTTCGCAAGGAGCACGAGACCTCCTCACTGCATGCTGCACAGAGCAAACTAACCCATCCCAGCTTTGCATCGTTGGAAGAAGCCTGCCTCAGAGTGTGCTGAGTGCAGGCATGTCGGGCATTTTTGGGTTTGTCCCTGTCACTCCAGCCACCAAACGGGTGGTGGAAGTTAGGTTAGGGTTAGGGTTTAAGGTTAGATTTAAGGTCAGGTTTAAGGTTTAGGGTTAGGGTTTAGGGTTAGAGTTAGGTTTTCAGGCTAGGTTTAGTTTTTAGGGTTAGGTTTTAGCGTTTGTGTTAAGGTTAGGGTTATGTATATTGTGTGTAGAAAGACCATGTCCAGCCTGAGGAGTACAGGGTCCAGCGTTAGCTGGATGCTGCCGAAGTGCCACAGAGTGTAACCTTTCCAAGACAGACATGTGCAGGTCATACAGGACCCTGAGCTGAGACACTGACTGCTACTCATCTGCTGTCCCACATCCCCACTCCCCCAATAGCTCAGGTCAGTGACTGGCACCTCCTGAGATGAGGGCTGGGAGCACCCACCTTGAGCTGCAATGAAGAAACGTGGACTCCGGTAGCTCTGTTGGGGAGAGGTTAAAACATCTCCAATCACATGGGTTTAATGTTCAACAGGGAATGAAACGAAAGACAGAGGCATCAGCGCCCAGGGCCTTGGCACATTGTGTTACAGCACCACTCCTGCCAGAATGGAGAGTGGGCACCCAGGGGCTGCATCTCAGCTCCTGTCTCCTCACACAGGCCCCTTCTTGTTAGAGGTGAGGCACCTCTACCCTCCACAGGGCAGCAATTCCCCAGTACCTACATCCACGTAGCTGGCATTGATGTAGCCATTCCCTGTGTCAGAGGGCTGCAGCACCACACGGCAGTGATCATCTGAAAGAGAAGGGAGGCAGCATTTGGGGGATGGTCTCTTTGGGACAGCAACAAAGCGACTGTTTAAGGAGGGGGATGTAATTTAGGAAATCTGGGATTGTCAGCTCCCTCCTCAGCAGCATTCCAGGCATCAGGGCATGTTCAGAGGTAAAGAATAGATAATGAGATGAAAGCTGATGTGGCACAGCAGGAAACGCAATGTGGTTTTGGGGAAGACAATGCAATGACCAAATGCCCATGCCATGTGGGGGCCCAGAGGACCTTTAAGGTTTGGTAGAAATTGGGTCACTCTGCTTTCCCACAAATAGCCACCTCTGGGTGGGACACAGCAGTGTTCAGCAATGACTAACAGAAGGAACAGGAATAGGAATTACTAAGCTTGCAGGGAGATTTGAGAAGCAGAACGAGGATTCTCCAACTGGATATAAAACAGTGAGGTCAGCATGATGCTTCTGGAAAACCCCTTTGGGTTTCAGTAGCCACAGAGGATGAGGTGAGGAGCTCAGCATTGCTGAAGAGTTGGAGGGGTACTTACAACAGCCCAGCACCCTGTTCTGCCCAACCACCCCAAGTGCCTGTGCCAACCCCTGCTTACAAGGGATGATGCTCTTGTAGCGGTTCTTGCTCTGATTACACAGCTCCTTCCCGGCATCGCAGGGATGCAACAAACTGGAGGAGAGTTGCTGCAGAGGAAGAAGACAAGCCCGCTCTACATTGGCATGAGCTCTGGACAACCACAACGCTCCCAAGGAAGGTGTGAGGGATGCGAGGGCAGTGCAGCCGGGTGGTAAAGCAGAACTAGACCAGACCTGGTACTCCCGCAGACGCCCAGCACCATGAGTGTCAACTGATTCATCCTCTGCCTGCTCCGCCTCTATTTCTGCCCTCTTAAACCTCTTCAGAGCCTCCAGCAGTGACTCCACCGGGATCTGCGTGTTCATCTTGCTCACACCTACAGAGACCATGAGGCCAGCTTAGCAGAAGAGTGGTCAGGACCCCTCCAAACCCTAGATTATCCCTCCCCACACAGGTCCCTTTCTTCTGGGAGGTGTCCCTTTCCCTGTGCCAGCCGGCTCTGATCCCCTTGATCATGTAAGGACATTACAGATCCTGTAAGCACCCTGCCTGTGCTTTTAAAAGACAGCTTGTCCAGACAAGGCACACTGTGCCCATACTGCACCTCCTCGGTATCTTCTCAGGGGGATGGTGCCGCTGTTCTCTGAGGTTTTTGAACTGCGGAACTTCCTCCTGCAAAACAGCAAATCAGGTCCATAGACCGGCAGAAAAGGGAAAGAGAGGAGAAGCTGTTGTATGTGTAACAGCCCAATGTCCCACCTTGCTTTGTCTCAGGGTCTGCTTGGGCACTCCCTGGCAGTGCAAGGTGATGATGCCTCCCAGAGAGCAGCAGAGGGGAGGCACATACTGACCTGAAGATCCCAAAGAGCAGCAAAATCCCCAGTGCCAGGAGTGCGACGACCAGTGCTACTGCCGTAGCTACAGACATGCTGCTCAGCAGAGGCACCGGCTCCTGCCCTGCAACCAGCACATGCCAGTGTCAGGCTCCCACACAGCCTGAACAAGGTGTTGTGGGATTGCATAAGGGCATGGAGTAAAAAAACATCTCTCATCTCTCAACATAGGCTTTGCGTTGGAGAATAGCAAAGCTGGTGAGGAAAGAGTAGGTGCTAGCTTGGTGTGATACCCTCCAGCGTGGACCCTACATCCCTCCTTGACTGCCCCAGGCACAACCAGAGCATGGCGAGAGGTTTGCATTTATGGGGTGGCACATGAACCAGGGGATGATGCGGTAAGTGACGATGGCACAGATGATGCACAGAGTCCAGCAGCCATTGGTGCCAACCTGACCAAGTGGCCCAAGGCTGGCTAAAGCTCATGTACAACAGGTAGCCTCAAGATTGAGACAATTTACACAAAGCTGGAAGTAGGACAGAGAGAATCCAATGTTGCTGCACGTGGCCGGCACCTCTCCGTGGGAAGTGACCAGGCGGGGAAAAGGGAACATGCAGGAGAAAGGCACAGGGAATGAGGAACCCACTTACCGAGAGAGAAGCTGTAGCAGATGCAGGTGAACTTCTCTGCCTGCCGAAGGAGGAAGGGAGGGAGATCTCAGTGCACTCCTGCCCCAGTGCCCACCCCAGGGGCTAAAGTCTCCCACTCGAGGCCACTGAATGCCCTGGCAGCGTCCCCACAGAGCAGGACCCCTCGAGGGTACCTGCTGCGAGCGGCGCACGAGGCGGAGCAGGGCCGTGTAGCTGCAGCCCGGGCGCAGGGCAGCGTTGTGGTAGCCGTGCCCGCGGGTCCCGTCGCCCAGCACAAAGTCCATGGGGGAGCTGAGGTTGAGCACGGCGGCCACGTAGGCCCCGGGCTGCCGGCTGGCGTTGAAGGGCTGCGGCTCCGCGGAGCAGACGCCTTCCACCGTGGTGCTGTTGTGCATGGCGGCCACGAGCAGCTGGTGCTCCCTGCAAGGAGGCGGGGAGAGGGAGCCGGGAGGTGGGCATGGGGAGAGCGGAACGGGGGCGGCTGCGGTGGGGAAGCCGTCGGGGGGCTGCGGAGAGCAGAGCTGCCGGGGCCGCACTCACGTCGGCGGCTCGTGGTGCCGGGCGATGGGGAGCAGGGGCAGCACGGCCGTCCCTCGCGATGAGGAGATGTCACGGGCGCTGCGGCAGCTCCTGGGCAGGGGCTGCGGGGCGTCTGGAGGGGCAGAGCCGGGGTGAGCATCAGCGGCAGCACCGCAGGGGCGGCCCCGGGCAGCGCAGGGTGCAGAGCACAGCTCCCGGTGCCCCGGGTCGTGGCGCTGGCCGGGAGGCCGCGGGGATGGGCACAGGCAGCTGCCGCAGGCGGGCACCCGAGCGGGACAGCGCCAGCCTTACCCGAGCGGTTGGTCTGGAACTCCCGGAGCGCCGCAGCCCCGGCCCCGGCGGCCGTGAGTCCCCGCACGGTCACCACGTAGCTGGTGCCGGGGCCGTGCGCGGGCAGCGGGTGCGCGGTGGCGGAGCTGCTCAGCCGCAGCCGCTCCAGCTCCAGCAAAGCGCGGTCCTGCGCGCTCCTGGCCGTGATGTTCAGCTGCGGACAGAGGCAGGGCTGGGGCAGCGGCTCCCCCCTGCCCTCGGGAGCCTGCCCGCAGCGCAGCGAGGCGCAGCAAAGCGCCCTGCAAGTGGCCCCTGGCGAGGAACCAGCAGGAGCCTTGGCCCCACGCGTGGAGCTCAAAGCAGACAGGAGGAGGAGAGCAGGGATGTGGAGCCGGCACCGGAGCTGTCGGAGCGGTTGTGAGCAAAGGAGCAAGCCTGGGTGAGGAGCTGAGGGCAGGAGGGAGGCTGCTTGTCTGAAGAGGTGCAGTGAGCCCGGGGCCAGGTCACCAGGCTGGCACTGCAAGAGCACAGGCACTGTGGTGACAGCACCACAGGGTGGCACAGACTTCTCTTTTCTCTTTCAGGTCATCACAGCTTTCCATCCCCACCGTCCCCACACCACCTGCACTGAGCTCCATGCAGGACATATGTGCCAAGGAGAGGAGGACACAGGCAGCCTGTGGTCCCCTGGTACCTGGTATCCAATGATCTCCCCTTTGCAGGAGGGCAGCGGCTCCCAGCTGAGGGACCCCGTGCTGGGATCCAGCCACAGCTGCTCTGGTTTGTCCGGCACTGGAAGCACAGGAGGATGGGGTCACGCATGGGGCTGATGAGCAGGGGCTGAGCACACAGCAGAGTTCAAGCAGTGCCTGGGCCAGGGCATAGGCTGCACAGGGACCCTCCTGAGCGGGGTTTGTCCCACACAGGCTGCTTGTGCTGCAGCAGCGGGAGCAGAAACAGTGCAGTGAGGAGAGCACAGTGAAGAGGGCATGTGTTCTGTCTGCTCCAGGGCCCTGCACAGCCCCTTCCCCAGAGCCCCACAGCATCCGAGCAGCCACGTCCGCAGGACAGCACTGCAGGCAGTGGGTCTGCGGGTGAAGGGGACACATTTCATGTAGACATACCCATTTCCTTTGTCCTGAAGAGCCCTTTGTACAGGATGGTGCTGGGCGGCAGGGAGATGGTGACGCTGTATTCAGTGAAGGGCTGCAGAGCAGGGCAGGAGAATGTCCCCTCCTGCCCATGGAGCATCTCCTCTCCCAGCACCTCCTCAGCCTCACAGGGAGGGGAGGAAGGCCCTGCCAGCCGGCACATGGCCCGCATGCGTGAGCACGCCTCAGGGACCTGGCAGGACCAGTTCAGTTTGATGCTGGTGCTGGAAACCTCCAGGGTCCTGGGGTCAACGTGGAGCACCTCTGTGGAGGAGACATTGCGAGAGGGTCACTGCCTTCCCTCCTGCTCCCAGCCCTGCAGCCAAACTTCACCTTCCCCATCATTCCCTCTGCACAGACCCAGCAGAGAGGCTCATCCTCCCTGACAGCAAAGGGAGAGATGCAGCTCCAGGACACCACACAGAGTAACTAACCCTTTACACCACATCTGAGGAAGGGAATGAGGGGAAAAAACGCCCCACGCTGGCTTCCCTGAGCATCCCAGGAAAGCCCAGGAGGAGCAGGAGATCCAGGGACTGGGGCATTCATGAGGGGCCCATGCTATGAACCAAGCGTCCACCCTGCCTGATGGAGCAGCGTTTGAACCCGGCACCTTATGGCATTGTGCAAGAAGCCCAGGTGATGTGATCCCCCAGGAACCTGCCACATGAAGCCAGCAAAGCACCTGAGGACACCAGTCCAGACACCCTGAAAGCTTGGGCCATGCAAGGAACTGTTCCTCTTGTGGGTGGGGGACACAGGAGAGCCTCCCCTTCCCCTGCTACAGACCTCCCTATGTGAGCCATGTGCAGAGCTGCCCACAAGGAGCCAGGTCTCAGGACACTCAGTGAGCTCGGGAGCAGCAGAGGACCATTGTTGTCAGATCTCTCCCTGCCTTCCCAAATCATCCCACTGCTGCCCCGTTCTCCCTTGGAGGGACCTCAGAGCCCCAGGTGGTGAAAAGATGGTGCCAAGCCTGTGCCCGGCATGACCCAGAGCCTGGAGGGGACAGCCCATGGGGAGCAGGCTGTGGGACAGAGAGCTGCATGGTCTGGGGGACACAGGCAGCAGAGCCCTGCAGTGCCCCTGCCCCAACCCTGATCACAGAATCCCAAGGGTTGGAAGGGACCTCAAGAGATCATCCGGTCCAACCCCCCTGCAAGAGCAGGGTAACCTAGAGTACATCACATGGGAACTTGTCCAGGCGGGCCTTGAATATCTCCAATGTGGGAGACTCCACAACCCCCCTGGGCAACCTGTTCCAGTGCTCTGTCACTCTCACAGTAAAGAAGTTCTTCCTGATGTTCACATGGAACCTCCTATGCTCCAGTTTACACCCATTGCCCCTTCTCCTATCACTGGACATCACTGAAAAAAACCTAGCTCCATCATCCTGACACCCACCTGTTACATATTTGTAAACACTGATGAGGTCACCCCTCAGTCTCCTCTTCTCCAAGCTAAAGAGACCCAGCTCCCTCAGCCTCTCCTCATAAGGGAGGTGTTCCACTCCCTTCATCATCTTTGTGGCTCTGCACTGGACTCTTTCAAGCAATTCCCTGTCCTTCTTGAACTGAGGGGCCCAGAACTGGACACAATATTCCAGATGCGGCCTCACCAAGGCAGAGTAGAGGGGAAGGAGAACCTCTCTTGACCTACTAACCACACCCTTTCTAATGCACCCTAGGATGCCATTGGCCTTCTTGGCCACAAGGGCACATTGCTGGCTCATGGTCACCCTCCTATCCACCTGCACCCCCAGGTCCCTTTCCCCTTCACTACTTTCCAGCAGGTCAACCCCCAACCTGTACTGGTACATGGGGTTGTTCTTCCCCAAATGCAAGACTCTACACTTGCCCTTGTTGAATTTCATCAAGTTTCTCCCCGCCCAACTCTCCAGCCTGTCCAGGTCTCGCTGAATGGCAGCACAGCCTTCTGGTGTGTCAACCCAGTCCTCCCAGTTTAGCGTCATCAGCAAAGTTGCTGAGGGTACACTCAGTTCCCTCATCCAGGTTGTGCAGCCCTTGCACTCCACCACACAGAGCTCTCCCATGCTCCCCTCCTTTGTGCACATGGTCCTGCCATGAGCCCTCAGGGACACCCTCATCTTCTGCACCTCCAGCAAGAACCTCCCAGCACTGGTGAATGCAGGCAGGACTCAGGGCAAGCTCAGGGGCTGCCTCAACACTGTTTCAGCAGCACCTTCCATCTCCCCAGGCCTGTGCACACAGAGCCTGCCTTCTCCTGCTCAGGATGGGCAGAGCAAGGCAGCCAGAAGAGCTCCTGATCCCCCCTTACCGATGCACTCCACTGTGTTCTGAGTGCGGTTCCACCGGCCTCTGCTGTCCTTTCCAAGCCAAACCTCTCTGTACACAGGTTTCCCATGACTTAGGGTTAGGAATTTTCTCATGCATTTGACACGGGTGAAGGATGGTTGCAAACCCTCAGGACAGCTCAGCATCACTTCTTCATACTTCTTGTAATTATCTTGGTCTGGTGACAGCTGGAGTCTTGAGTCCCACCGGGGCCTTTGGCACGTTTCTGGTGGAGGTGACAGTGGGTGTTAGTTGGGGTGGGAGGTGCTGAGGTGGGACATGGGAGAGAAATCCCAGGCAATCCATTAGGCCCTGGGCAGAGAGGGAAGGTGACATGTCCTGCTGCCAGCATGAGACCCTTTGCTCAGGCTGGTTGGGATGGGCTCTTCTTGTGTACCTGTAGCACGAAGGATCACTCATCCATGAGCCTCCCCATCCACCCTTGTGCCCAAGGACACTATATTCCCTCTTCCATAGCACACAGCACGGAGCTCCCCAGGACATTCAGCCCATACCAGCAGACCCCCTCCAGGCCCCCATTCAGACATGTCCTCCCCCCAGCTCAGGCTGCCCTTGATGGGCCATGGCAGCACCGGCCCTGCAGGGATGCAGGTCTCTGCAGCCAGGGCTCATCCCTCCCACAGGGTCCAGAGGTGCCCCTCTGACACTTCTGGGCTGGATCAGTCACTCCCTCAACTAATTCTCCTGCACATGGCACAGTGCAGTGGGCATGGGGATGAGCAATGCTTTCTCCATTCACATCACCTGCTTCACCACAACTCCTGCTGCCTTTTCCTGCCAGAAGCCCTGCTCCATCCTCCACATCCCCTTCTCACCACATTCACCATCCTCTGGGCTGAGCAGGCACAGCCTGTCCCTGCAGTTTGCCGACTGCTGTGGGACGGGGCTCTGTGGCTATGGTTCGTACCGACTAGCACCTAGGAATGAGTGTGTCCCTGTTCCAGCCTCTGTGAGGGCTCTGAGCAGCCTCAAACAGATTAAATTCAATCTTCCTTCTCCCAGAGGGTCGGAGAAGGGATCTCACAAGGTTCAGACCATCTTCTGAACAGCCACAAAGCAGTACAGACATGCTGGTGTCAGGCTTCTCATGGTCAGGTTTGCTCTCAAACAGCCCTTGTTGCAGAAGGCAAGAGATGCCCTACTGAGCACCACAACTACGGCCACACGTCTTTGACCTGCCCCACCACAGGCACCTGGCCAGTGCCCGCACCCAGGCACATCCAGCTGGAAAAGCAGCAGCAAGGTGCCTTCTGATAGACGAAACTCATCACTCCTGCTCCCTGATGGAGTTCGGTGTCACCATGTTCCTAGGAGCTGGACATGAGCTTTTGGGAGAGTTCCCACAGTCAGACAAGTGTCTGTGATTGTTCGAACATCAGGACATGTGGTGCAGGGTACAGAGGGAAGTGCAACACAGTGTGTCCCCTTCTGGGACACCTTCATCACAGGTCACATGAAGCAACAAAGAGATCCTTCTGCCCTCACTCACCCTAAGGTGTGTGCTCACTGGCAGCCTTTGGTGCCATGCCAGAGCACAACATGTACATTCATCCTTTAATTGCAGGAGCTGCTCCAGGGTCATCAAACCCCCCAGCACTGGCCCCAAGGGATAACCGTGACCTTCCCATGATGATTCTCACCCCTACACATTCCTAGCATCCTGTCCCTGCAAAGGAGCATCCTGCTCCTGATGCCTCCCTTACCGATGCACACAACTTTGTACCGAATGCGGTTCCACCGGCCTCCGCTGTCCTTTCCAAACCAAACTTCTGATTTCCCATGACTGACAGATTGGACTTCCCTTGAGCACTTGACGTGGGTGACTGATGGCTGGAAACCCTCAGGACAGCTCAGCATCACTTCTTCATTCTTCTTGTAATTGTTCTGGTCTGGTGCTAGCTGGAGACTTGTGTCCCACTGGGGCCTTTGGCACGTTTCTGTCATAGGGGAAAGTGTGGGTTAGATGGGGTGGGGGGTGACAAGCTGGGACAGGGGGGGTGATGGGATATCAGCAATCATTCAGCTAGAGGCAGAGCAGGGCAACCAAGAGAGCTTCTGATGCTACCCTTACCAATGCACTCCACTTTGTCCTGAGCCTGGTTCCACTGGCCTCTGCTGTCCTTTCCAAGCCAAACCTCTCTGTATTCAGGTTTCCCATTGCTATTGGACATGGTTTTTCCTATACATTTGACATGGGTGAAGGATGGCTGGAAACCCTTAAGACAGCTCAGCATCACTTCTTCATACTTCTGGTAACTATCTTGGTTTGGTTTCAGCCGGAGTCTCGTGTCCCACCGGGGCCTTTGGCACGTTTCTAGTGGAGCTGAAAAGAGGGTGTTAGCTGGGGTGGGAGATGCTGAGGAGGAACATGGGAGGGAGATCCCCAGTGATCCATCAGGCCCTGGAGGGAGAGGGAAGGTGAAATACCCATCTGCTAGGACATCACTCATAGGTAAGGCTCGTTGAGATGGGGTTCTCCTTGTGTACCTGAAGCATGAAGGATATCCTTCATCCATGAACCTCCCCTATCCATCCACTTCTGTCTGTGGACACTCTTAGCCATCTCCCACAGCCTCAAGCAGGGAGGTTCCCATGTTGTCTCTCTCCTCCCATCTTACCCGAGCCCTGGGCTGCCTGCTCATTCACTCACACACTCAGCACAACTCTGCTGCTGCCCAGGCCAGTCCTGCATCCCCATCACCTGAGGAGCAGCATTGCTCTTCCCTCAGCTCCAACCACATAACAGGGGCTGACCCAGGGCTCAATTCAGTCCCTTCAACCCAGCTCCTGCAGTTGCAGGGTTCCTCATCTGCAAGGGCAGGCAGGCAGACAGGCAGACCTGTGCAACCCAGGGAGGCACAGCAAGGATCATGGCACTCCTGTGGGCACAACAGTGCTGGCCCCCAAACCTGCCCCATGCCCTGGCACCCATCTGCAGGGTCCCACACTTGCCCTGCTCAGAAACAACTGCAGGAGCTGCTGGCTTGCCCGTATGGCTTCCCCATCTGGCACTACCTTGTCTCTTGTCTCCTGGCTGGACTGTCTCCTTCAACACTTTGCATGGGCAACACAGCACCAAGGAGGGACAGTGGCATGCATGCTGCTCAGCTTGGCAACATCATGATTGGCTATCAAGGATGAGGGTACAGAGGGGACATGGGAGAGATGGTGCTGCCTCGCCTATACACTCTATGGAGCTTGGAAGGTGTATCCAGGCACCTGTGCTATTCCTGCCCCACCAGGCGTTTCCATAGACTGGTTTTACAGAGCTTGCTTGCAGAAATTCCCTTGCAGATATTTGACCTTGGGAAAGGCCAACTTGAGATCTCCAGGGCAGGAGTGTGTGCCTGGGCAAGGTGGTCGTATAGGACACTGGGAGAGGGGTGAAGTGAGGGGCAGGATCTGGCCTCCTCCATCTTCCCAATGTCCTGCAACTCAGGAATTGACTGGGAAGAGATGCAGGGACAGTCAGAAAACCTGTCCCACACTAAAGGCTTCTAAAGCAGTCTGCTCCCAGCTGGGGCCTGTCTCTGAGCTGTGGCCAAGGTGTCTCATGGATATGTCAGGATATTCGAGGTCCCTCCTCAAAAAGAGATGCATGTAGCAGGGAGGCATACTGTTCCCCACTTACCTGTGGTACAGGTCAGGTTCTCTGTCACCCCATGCCATGTTCCCTGACTGTCCATCTCCCAGTCGTACTTAGAGTCTGGAGATGTCCCTTTTGCACATCTGATCACGGCAAGGGCAACAGGATCCTCCATAGAGCAGCTCAGTGTCACCTCTTCATGGATCCTGTAAAAACTCTTGTCTGGGGTAAAGTGGAGCCTCGAGTCCCACTGGGGCTGCTGGCATTTCTCTGTACAGAGGAGCAGGACACAGTGTAAGCAGGATGGAAAGGGGCCTGCTAAGGGGTCTACTGCCCTCATTTTGACACTGTACAGCTCCCTTGGTTACCACACTCAACTCCAAATCCCTTTTTTGCACCTAGTTAAGGTAACAGGAGAGAGATCTATCCCAGGAGCAGTCCCATCTATCCCCACAGACTTGTAGGCTTCCCCACTCAGGCTCCATTTGGATAAGGTTGTCCATGGACTGGGCTCCTCCCTTCCACTCTCACCACCTCAGCCCTATGTCCAGGAACTGTTTGAAGGCATGGGACACACAGTCAGTCCCAGTGCTGGGACCCTTGTTCCTGCCTCTGAACCCCTCCCCAGGACCACAGACACCGGTACCTGCCCATAGCAGCGTACTGAGACAGAAAGTGCCCTGACACTGCCAGGACACGGGGGAAAGCTGAGACATCCAGGTCTCCCATTCCTGGACTGTCACCCCAGTGGGGTTGAAGCGCGACCCAGTCATGGAGGGTCTACCACCAGCTCAGCACCATAGGTAAGTGGGGTCAGAGTGATGCTCTGCTTACCCTTGCAGGTGGCAGTCGTGTTCCACAAAGTGTGGGTCCCATTGGTAATGCATCTGATCCGAGAGACTGATGGCATATACTCCCCAGCACAGCTCAGCTGCACCAAGTCGTTCAGGGCATAGCTGCTGTGGTATGGGGTCAGCCGCAGCTTGGAGTCCCAGTCGGAGGGAGCCTTACATCTTCCTGTGTGCAAAAGCCATGAGGGAGAGCCATGAGCATCACTGGGCTCCAGAAGCATCCGCGGGGATGATAAGGTCCCCATCACTGCAGAGGGGTGGCACAGGTAATCACCTCCCAGATTACAGCCCTGAGTGTATTGATCCCCTTGCACCCTCAGTTGCAGTGCAGAAGTGTACCCAGAGCCAGTCCCAGCCAATGGGTTTCAGCAGCCTGGAGGATGCCGCTCTCTGCCCCAAAGACAGGGGCTGTGGCACCAGTGCCATCGAGTCCTTGTTGGCATCACTCACTCGCGTCCCCATCATCCTGCTGTGCACTACTTGCTTATAACCACATAAGCACTTATTTGCAGTAAAAAGCCCAATCAAGCTGCCAGTTCGCTTTTGCTCTGCAGGTTACACTTTCTATTTAGTCCTTTTCATGCCCTGCACAAAATACCCGCTGGTTCCTAGGACCGGGTACCTCCCATCCCATGTCACTCCCATCCTTACCCAGGAGGGGAAACATTCGCACAGCTGGGTTGGCAAAAAAGACCCAGCAGGGACTGCAGGTACATATTACTTAACCTGCTGCATGTTTGGTGGCATTTTGAAACGTGCAGATTGGGCAACTGATGGAAGTAAATCACTATATTTGTTTTCCATTAGTTCCTAGACAGGAGCGCTGCCGTCTGTCTGCACGGCACTAATGTGGGTCTCGAGCTCTGACCAGGTACCAATTTTCATGTAGTAAGAAATGTACCTCTCTGTTAGCTCTTTTCTGTGAACAAATTCAGCTGTAAGTAAAGCTGTAAGCATATTCAGCCATTGTTCAAAGTTACCAGGGTGCATCCAGCCAGGCACAGTGATTTTGTACTCCTTCCCAGCACAACGCCCAGGCAGCATTAGAACTTGCCAGGAAACCATGATTGTTCTGTACTCCTCATGCAGCAGGCTAAGAGACCACAAGAGCTGCATCACCTCAGCCAGAATAACACCCCTGCCAACTGAACGAGATAGATAAAATACCACCAAAATGGTAAATAGAGCAGCAATTATTTCAGGCAGGTGACAGATACTTATGAAGGCATTTATAGTGTTTCATTTTCCATTGCTTTTCCTTTTCTAAGTGCTTCCGTACCTCCTGGGGGCTGTCACCATCCCTGCAGTGACACAAACCCCACCAGCAGCACAGAATATGGCAACCTGCAGGGCAGGAAACGAGGAGGTAAAGGAGAATTCTCCTCTGCATGTACCAGAGGTGCAGATTTCAAGAGGGGTCTGGGACAGTGTCTTCCTACAGACACTGATGCTCTGCTGGCAGGGCTGGCTGTGGCTGTATGCCAGAGCTCTGATTTGCTCCCAGCCCTGTCTGAGCAGCTCACCAGCACTTGGAACTGATTCAGTCTTTCCCTTAGGTTTCAATGGTTCACTAAGGTACAAGTAAATAGGTGCTGTGTAAAGATTCCGGGCTGTAAGAGGGTGTGAAGGGATCCCTTGGACTAAGCTGGAACAACAGCCACACATTTCTGACTAGGTTGGCCAACTCCTTCAGGTCTCCAGTGAATCAGTTCTCTTAAAGCTGGGCATTTATCAGCCCCAACCCTTTGCCAGAAATGTCAGCACAGAACCATAGAATCTTTTCCTTTTTTTTCAGGTGAAAAAGGCTTGGTGAAGGCACAAGGACTGCACAAGTGAGCAGTCCTGCAGGCAAACCCTCTTGATCTCTCTTTGTACCTGGCTGTGCCCACTGAGCCCCATGCAAGCACTAATGGGATGCCGGTCTTCTGCACCTCATCCTTTCCCTTCTGGGCCCTCTGAGCTATGGGAGCAGTCTTTTGGTCCCCCTTTTTCTTCCCTACAGGCTCCCCCGTGCACCTTGGCCTGCCAGATGTGGTCATGTCATGCTCACTCATGGGGTGGGCAGGAACTGACACAGCACCCTGACCTGGACTGCACATGGAACACACAGGACAGGGCATGAAGCCTGGGTGGGATTGATCAGAAAGGGCAGTCAGAGCCCACAGCTCAGCCCCATCCTCAGAGGAGCCTGGAGGGTGCTGCTGTAGGAGAGTGCACCAGCCTTAGAAATTAGGCTGGGGATTAATGCTGTCTGACAGAGGGATGGGTATGACAAAATGAGCTTGCTTGCGTTGCAAAGGGGTAGTGTACATCAGTGAGACAGCCTGGGAGGCTGCCAAAGCTCCTTGTAAACAGAGCATCCTTCTACCAGCGCCCATGCCATCTATGCAGAGGAGCTGACAACAGGCAGGGTGTTACAGCACTGACACCGTGTGCGTTCAGACACCTGCAGCCACTCAGAGCCCTTCCTGATGGCATTTCTTGATGACTGCTTGAGGGCAAAGCCTCAAAGTCTCTGCTTCCACTCAGAAAGGGGAAGAGAAGACACTTTCAGCCCGTGTCTGTTTCTGTCTCAAGAACGTCGCTGAATACTGTCTAATTCAACCTCACTTCTCCAATAATCCCCGTAGCAGGGATACGAGTACCCTTTGAAACTCATTGAGAGAAACTAACCCGTAACTGTGGGGTGCAGTCGAGATACACAGGCTAGGGGAGGGACACCTCTGTCCTCACCCTCTTTCTTTTATTTTCCCATAACATTTGCCATGGGAAAAGAGCTCCTTGGAGCAAAGGAGCCTTTGCTCTAACCCATTTGTGTGCTTTGGTGGTGGCTATGGGAAGTCTCCATCAGTCTGGAGCTCACCACTTGTGCCAAGGAGGTGGATGCGCATATCTGTGTGCAGGGGGATGGGGCACTGCTGGGAAAGGGAGGGTGTTCAGAGAGAAAGGGGAAAGAAACACTCAGCTTCTGGCCTCACAGGGACTAACAGCACCCGGGAGGGCAAAGGAACAGTCATCAGGCACTGTTTTTCACCCTGAACTGTGGTATGCAGAGAGCTGCCCACAGCCTCTCCGCCCCAGCTATAGGAAAGAGGCTGAGACAAGTGAAATTTCAGCATGGAAAATATGGTGTAGATGTGATCAAACAGGCACTTCTTACAATGTGCAATGTGTGCTTACTGCAGAATGGACAATGCTAAATGCCTAGGCAGGAGTGGTATCAAAAGGTTAGCTTATTTGCCTCATATAGTCAGAGATTGACTGTTACGTGGGTGGGTTTTGTGTTTTTTTTTCCAGTTGATTCTACTAAATGAATACCCTCCTTGTTAATATGGTTTAATACCCATGAATATAGAAAGCATTTTACAGAAATATCTGGGCTGCCTGTCCCTGCTGCAAAGGAGTTATGAGCCTGGCAGGCAAAACAAAGCCCCAGCATGCACCAGAAGCAGATGTCGGGGAGGATCAGAACAAATAGCTATGCTGGTAATTCAGGTCAGCCCTTTGCTTACCAGTAAAAGATGTACTTTCTTGCACTGTATTATCCCATACATAAAGAATAAAAGACAAGGGGAAATGTAAGGAGCAGCAGGGAAAGTTCAACCCTTCTCCCACAGCAGCTCAGCAGCTAGCAGAGATGACAGCAAAGCACACTGGAGTCTTGCTGTGTTTGATGCCATATGCTTGCTAAGAAAAGCCACCACCATTTCCATTGTGGAAAGTGATATTGAGCCATTGAGAAGACACACACAGGTCTTACAGCATCCCTGTACTCACCACTAGCAACCAAAGGTGCTGGGTGGGTCTTTGAGAGCAACGAGCAGGGTGAGAGTGGAAGGGGCAGAGACACCTCTGAGATGCTCTGCTTGGGAGCAGTGCTGGGAAAAGGAGGTGGCAAAGCAGATCACAGACCAAGGCACTGCAGGAAGAGCAGGGAAATGGTGGCACTTTAACCTGTACTGCTCTGCCATAGAAAAGGGGCTCAGACATGGATTGAAGGACAGGAGGTGAAATACTTGTTTCCTGAATCTGTACTCTGGTAATGAGAAGCACGGTGGAGCGCACAGCTCTGAGCCCCAAGGCATTCCTCTGCAGCATCTCTTAGTGTCTGTGCTCCCAACAGGATTTACTCTAGGCACTGTTTGAAATCAGAGTCCCACTGACACAAAACCCTTCAGACTGAGTGTGGCTTTATTTTACCCAGCACCCTCCTACGCACCGAGCACTGCAGTATGCCCCTAGTTAGAGCACCTTGGCAGCTGCAATTAAATCACTATGTAGTGTTAAGCAAGGCTGACGAGAAAGGGATCAGGGCCAGCCTGGGTCATAGACCCTGCCTCTGTGGGTAAATCATTCCCTAGAAGCTTCTCCACCTGCCTCCTAGGCATGTTGGTACTGTAAGGGAGCAAGGTTTTCACAGAGGTGCAGCATCTCAGGTGGGAGAAAACCCCTGTAAGAACAGCACAGCAGGACAATAAGGTGACAATAGGACAGTGAGACAATGCACCCTGCATGGTGTGATGGGGTGAGCAGAGAGCGGTGCTGTGCTGGCTCACACTTGCACCACGTGCATCAACCACATCCTCTGCCTGCAGCTGCTCTGCTTTTACCTGAGCAGTGCCCTCATCCCTGGGATGCTCCTCAGCCATCTGCACTCATTTCTTCAGCAGATGCCAGGTCCTTCACCAAAACTACTGCCATGTCTGTGGCTTTTCAGGAACCAGTGCTGCCAGTGCTCAGTGGCACAGTGATTTGGGCAGGCAGGAGCCCTGCTGCACGGGGACAGCCCCACATTACCCTGCACCCTGGTCCCCTCAGCATGGGGGGCTTTGTAAGTTCTGCAAAGGGTCAACAATGTGAGTGGGAGCAGCTTATCCAGTCCTCACTTGGCTGTTGCCTCTCCCTGATTACACCCTACGTCTGCAAGGGTTGTGGGAGATGCTCAGGGACCGCTGGAAAAGGAGACCTTTAGGTCATGTCCTGTGTTCCCTGTCTCTATCCAACAGTTTTACCCTGCCCCACTGCTGCTGTCTGCCCCATAGAGGCCATTGCACCCTAATGTGGATGGGAGGCACCATCCTGCCCCATCCTGGCCATGCCCCTTGTCCTGTCCCTCAGCAAAGAGAAGGCCCCCAATTCATAAAGCGCAGGTCCCAGAACGGGATGAGCCCACGTGCGGAGGATGCAGCAGGGCTGCCCGCACTGCTGGGTGCGGCTGACAACTCTCTTTTGTCTTGGTTCCTCTTTTCACAAACAGCAAAGTTCGAACTCAGCAATACCATCTCTGCCGCAGGCAGCCCCAGGGATGAGCTGGGTGACTGAGATGTGCAGAGCACATCAAGTCTGCTGCCCACCCGCTGCATCCCACCACACATGGTGGGGACAGGTCCTGGCTGCAGTGTGTGCTGTGCAAGCAGGCTGGAGAGCCACCCTTGGGCATGGTTGCAGACGCTGTCCTGGTAGCAGCTCGAGTGGGGGATCTGGACAAGGGGAAGCCACTCTGGGCAGGAGGATGTCCTCTGCTGCAGGTTTAGCCCTTGGTTTTTGAGTAACAGTGTGTTGTGCTCACAATCCCTGCAACTGCAGACACATTTCCCTTGGGAGCGGGCTCCTATGGCCCATATCATATAGTACAGATGCTGCTGTCACTTCACACCAGCAACCGAAGGTGCTGGTCCCATTCCCCAGCTTCTATCACACCATACATAATCAGCAGGTTTCTCTAGCCTGCATCAGCCCAGACACATCCTCGCCATGGACTGGGACATGGCTGGGTGCTAATTTAGTGATTTTTATCAAAGATTGGTTTAGGGAAATACTCCAGTTCAGACAGATCCAGAACAATGCAAGGTTACAGCCCTGAACCACATCTCACACCTCCTGAGGGGTCAGATAACATGTGAGCCTGCAGATACCCAGTAACTGACTGCTGAGATGAAAATGTGCAGCCTGTGTAGGAAGAGCCTGACAGAGCCCTGGGGGTCCCCTGGACTTCCAGCACCAAGAAAGCCCATTAAAGAGCACTTCATGTGCCTCCTGGATACACAGGGACTCAGCTTATGGCTCCCTATGTCTTTGCTGGGCACTAGCACCCATCTCCACTGCAGTGAGGATGTGGCATTTGTGCAATGTGCAAGGAGATGTGGCCACCTTGTGCTCCACTGCCTGCTCCTCAGAGGAGCATTATGGCCCCTGCAGAGGCTTTTCCATCACGCTGAGGTCTTCTGCCTTCCATCCCCAAACAGAGCTTCACCTCAAAAACCCAACTAATACCCAGATCTCTTGGACATCAGCTGCAGTCCTCTCTGATACATCCTGCGTGCAGTAAAGATAAAAGGCAACCTAACGACAGGAGGGCAGCAAAACCTTCCTTTGTGGGTACAGGAGTGAACCCTTGTTACCTGTTTCCTCAGGCTCTCCGGAGGTGTTGGGGTCCGGCTCTTCCTCCTCCTTTGCTGTCAGCAGAGGTGTGAGGAGCAGAAGAAAGATCCATCGCGGCAGGGCCATGTTTGCTTATGCTTCCACAGCAGGACGAGGTGTCAGCCCCGCCGGGCTCCTCACAGCGCACCCATCTGATTGCAAGAGGTGCGAGCACACAGAGGAAACAGAAATCACATACAGTGCAAGAGGCTTCCTCATTGGAGAGAGAACCTCTGCCAGTGTCAAGCGCTGCTTTCGTTCTTCTCTTCTCTCCCAAGGGCAGCTTCACGCCCCTTTTACAATTGCGCTGCCCCGAGAACCACCGTTTTCAGGCTTTGTGGCAGGAGATGCTACCAGCCACAACAGCTGGGTTGCTGCTTCCTCTCCCAGCACAGATATCGACAGTCCCCAGGGGACCTGAGAGTTGTGCTCGCTCATGGCTGGGGTTTTCCAGGAAGATGGAGCCTCCATACACACACAGTAAAACCAGGCAGAGACTGCAGCAGGACAGCTCTCACCTTGTTATTGCCTGATGAGGACTGTGATGGAAAGGACTTCTGCAGTGCACTGATTGCTTTAATTACCTGACAGTGCATGCTATGGGCAGGAAACACGTGGTTTTGGGAGAAGGGGCTGGGTACTCATGAGTGGGCTGAGAGCAGATGCTCAGGAGTAAGCTGATGAAAGCGCTGGGGACCTATGGAGCCCAAGTGTTGTGGCAGGTTGTGTTACCAACACATGCTGGGTGCGGGAATGGCCTTGAAGAGGTGAGAAGGTGGCACAGGGACAGCAGTGTGCAGGGAGGTGACTGCTGGTGATGCTGTACAGCTGGAGGCTGGTGACAGTGGCCGGGAGGACCAGTGGGCAGGAGTTGATGAATCTGTGCTCCAGCTGGATGTGATTGGTCTGCATCCCAGCCAAAACACACAGCAGTGATTAAAACAAGCTCTGACATCTTTCCTGAGTCTTTGCTACAGGGCTGCAGCCCCTTGTGATGGCCTTCCTTTTTGCTCTTCAGCAAGACCCAGTACTCCCAAGCCTGGATCAGGCTTTGCTTTCTACTGATGCACATGCTTTGTTTGATTTGCACACCCTACAACACCTTTATTCAGCAGCACCAAGAAGGCCACCATGAGCTGGCCCTCTCCAAATACTCCAGCCACACCAGAAATCTGAGCATAATGTGGTACAAGTCTTCTTTTTCTGCAATTATGGTGCTTGAGGGCAGAGCCTCCATCAGGCTTTTATGTCTAGGGACAAAGCTGGAGTCTGCCTGGCCACTTCCTTACGCCCTTTATGCTCAGAAATGCAGTGTCATCCTCTCAATCTTGTCTGTGCTTCACCTCCTCCTGCAACAAAGCTGGCAGGGCCACTGGTCTCCCCGAGGAACATGACTTTTTGTTCCCTTTGCTCAGATTTGAAGCTCACCCATAGAAAGTTTACCATACTGAAATGTTAACAAGTGTCTTGGGGTTGCAAGTGCACAGCCAGCAACTCGGATATCAATTCTCCTTTCCCCTTGATGCTTGTGGGTCTTTCAAGAAGCAATTGAAGGGCTACAAAAGCACACTCTATCAGTAGGAATAGGTTGCTCATTTGGAAGATCTTTGGAAAAATCAGTAGAGAGATCCTATAAGTTGAAAAAGACTGAACAAACAAAATCACATCCCCAATCCCTCTGTGCACCACTGCCTAACACAGCGGCTGTCAGCAACTATGCTAACAGTATACGGCATCTCCAAAAGCCCTTCATTGTCCCATCTGAAACCTCAAAAGCCATGGAGGAAGTGTGGCCCAAGCAGTTGCCAGGAAGCCCTCTTGCTCTTTCACTCCTCACGCTTCCCCTTGCTCCACATCAGAAAAAACCCATCCTTGAGCATAACACGGGCTCTTGCATGGAGGGTAGGGGGGTGTTGCAAGCCAGTGCCACCTTCCCCAGTGGGTCCAGCAGCTACATGCCCTGGTTGCACAAGGCAAACCCAAAGCCACAAAGACAGCTTTGGCTCAGTTTGCAACAAGACAGGACACGGGTGTCCTGGGGCTTCTGTGTTTGGCAGTCCCACTGTGACACCCCATCACAGAGCACAGGTCTGGCACAGCGGGAAGATGATCACGGTTTATTTGTGTAGGGTGTAGGTAGGGAGCTCCGTCCTGATGTGATGCCAGAATCCAGGCATTCTGCCCCGCACATGTCCCACCTTACCACGACCTGACAGTGTGCTGCCATCTGAGCCATGTCTCACAGCCACCTTGCCACCCTGGGGGATGTCATTTCTCCTCTGCAAGGGCATGCTCTCCCCTTGACCCTACAGACTTTGTGTCAGATTTGGAACTCTTGAAGTGTTTGCAGAAAGGACCGCTGGCTGCTTCTACAGGCTGTTCTTTGCCCTTTTTTCCTTTGTCTTGCTGAATTTCTACATCTTATATGCTATTTTTTGTCATCTAGACAACTCTTTGAAGGGGCCTGTCTATTCCACATAACCTCTGGCCCTAGTGGTTACCCATGCTGGTTTCTCTTTACCTTTTGATACCAAAAGCCGTGAACAGCTGCCTTAAATCTTTGCAATCTTGCCGGACACTGTGTGACCACGTTGCTTCTTTTAGCTTCATTTTATCCGAGTTTCCTCATTTCACACATTTCCCCTTTCTGAAGATAAACAAGATGCCACTGGATTTTTACAGTCTTTGGTGATTATGCAGGGTCATGGAAATGAAGCATGTTGTGGCCATCGCCATGGGGCATCCCTTTCCTGAGAATGTGCTTATCCCAGTCCTGCATGGAGCTCAGTTCCCTATCTTCCCCCTTGGCTTTGTGGCACACGTGGAGGAGCCACACATCAATGCCTTTCTTGCCTCTGCCTACTACTGCAAACCAGCCAACGGTAGTATTATATCCAGTCTCTTCCTTTTGTTTGAGCTTCTTGTTCCCAAAGGCCTATCTGCAGTGCAAAGAGGTCTACATCCCTCTCCTAAAGTGGGGATCCTGTTGCTGGGGCCACACTTGGAGAAAGGGCTCCTGCCTGTTCCTGCATGCAGCTGGAAGTTGGTATGCCCTGCTCCCTGCATGATGCTCTCCAGGAGCAGCACCTCACCCAAATCTCCATGCTGTCACCCACGGACCACAGGCAGAGACTGGCTCTTGCCCCATGAGCATTGCAGCAAGGGGAAACAGGGGCTCTGTGCTGTGAAGGCTGCTCGAGGGCAGTGCTGACACTGAGGTTTGTTCAGAGAAACCCTGTGGGTTTCCTTGTGCAGATGGGGGCACTGAGGCGGAGAGGGAGTCAGCGAGGGGCCAAGGAAGGAAGTCGACACGGCAGGTGCCTGTTTCAGTGCCATGCCATGACCGCAGCGCCGTGTGTCCTCCGACCGAAAGGGAACCGGGATGTGCCTGTCCCTGCTTCAGCACTGCTCCTGCCATGAGCAGGGTCACACCAGCCAGGGACCAGGGAAGCAGCTCCTGTAACCCTGGATCAGGAGCTGGGCTGTCCCTGGGCAATGCTGCAGAAGGGCTAGCCTGAGCACTGGGTGCTTTGAGCATGCACAAAGCTCTCATGTGCTCCATACATGGTTTGACGTCCCCAGGGCACTGGTCACAGAGGTGTCAGAGCCACCTACATGCCCATCCGCAGCCTGGTATGGCATAGCTGCTGCATGGAAACCTGTGGGATCTGGGGATGTGCCACTGCCTGTCACACTGGGTCTGGCTGCCAGGAAGGGTGTGGGAAGGAAAGGCATTCCCCCCATCTCCCTGATATGTGGGCCTTTCCCTTGGATGCACACATTCCTGCTTGCAACCCGTGCTCCCCTGTGCAGACATCTGCCTCCCTGCTGCCTTCAGACTCTGTACTGCCTGCAGCCCTTGCAAGAGAAGAGTCCCAGCAGAGCATGAACCCATTTTCCACCACACTGACACTCCCAGGCCAGCTTGGACAGGGCTTGGAGCAACCTTGTGTAGTGGAAGCTGTCCCTGCCTATGGCAGGGCTTTGGAACTGGAGGAGCTTTAAGGTCCTTTCCAACCCAAACCACGCTGTGATTCTATGATTCCTTGAAAAGCTGCTGTGTTAATGTGGTACCTTCTTTGTTCTCTGTCGGATGCTGCAGCAGTGATGATGATGTGACAGTCACACTCCTCCTGCAGGCCTGACACTGGCTGCTATTGAGCCTGTTTGATGAGACAACCTCTGCTTCCCCATGAGCCTTGCAGGCATGGCTTGCAGGTCTGTCCTTGGAAACTGTTTGTGGCACCCTGGCTCAGCTATAGGGTTCCCCCTCTGAAGGCAGCTCTCTTGCTGTGGCTGCATAACCCCAGGGCCCTGTGCTCACCCCAGGGCTGCCTGTTCTCACTCCATGAGCATCCCCATCCCACCTCTGGCTGTGTGTCCTGCCTAAACGTGTGTTCCCATCTCATTTCTCCCAGCCTGTCCCCAGACCAGCTTGGCAGTTTGCTAAGGGCTCTTCTTTGCTCCCCACATGCCAGATATTCTGCTCCCAATGTTCTTTCCCAGAGTCCTGCACCTCTCTGCTAAGACCTACTCCAAGATCTGCAAGGAGGCCAGGAGCAAATTCCCTGGGCAGCACCCGAGAGCTGCCTGCAAGGAGCAGGACTGGAGGGCATTGATGCTGCTCCAGGACCCTGCACAGGTTACATGCGATGGGCAGGACGGACTGTGCATCTTGCTGCTGGTCCAGAGCTGCCTCTGGCCTTGCTCTGCACCTCAGGACCTACGAGGTGGGCACTGGTGCTGGGGTGGTGACTGCTCTGCCCTGTGCCTGTGGTGGGCAGGGGAACATGGGACTGGCCCTGGCAGGCAGCTTGCAACCAGGGTGTTGGGAAGGAGCTTTAGCAGGTGCAGTAAAGAGGCCAGGGACTTCCACTGCTAGCTAGTGAATGGATGCTCTGCACTGCCGTGTGCCTTCCAGCCTCATGGGCTTCATGCCCTGTGGCCAGTTCCTGACTGGGACAGGCTGACAGCCACCACCAGGACCTGTTTGAGTTTAGCCAGATGACCCTGAACAAGGCTTCAGCAGCAGCATCAACCCCAAATCCATCCCCTGACACCCTGCATCCCTGCATCCAAGGTTGTCCCAGCAGCAAGCACCCAGGGACCTGCTCCAGCACGGAGCAGGGACTTACAGGCGGCTGTAAATCCCCTCTCGTTCCCCAGGGCTGACGCAGCATCATGCAGCACACAGCCCTCTTCCCCATTTGGGCCAGTGCACGTGCAGAGAGCAGCTTGGATCTGTAATTTGTAAACAGCCCTGACCACCCCCCCCCTCTGAGAGGTTAACTAAACCATCCCATGTGCCAGCCCTAGCTGCTCCGTGCCTCTCCAAGCCAGGACTGGGGCTTATGCTGCTTCATTTATGGGTTGTTGGTTTTTAATGCTTTTTTTGACTCACTCCACCACTGCAAATTGTTTGTCCACGTTGATACAACGAACTCCAGTGTGGTGTTCTTGCAGCAAATGATGGAGCCTCAAGCAGAGCTTTTCCCTCCTCCTTGGAGCTACTGGGGTGTAAAGTGAAGAGATGGGCTCTTAGGGCTTAGAAATCCAATGCTTGTGCAAGTCTAAGTTTAAAAGCCCTGGAGCCCTTCCGTTGTGAGTGGCCGGCAGCCACTGACCCTTGTGGACCAGTTATCCCAGGCTCTGTGTCCCAGCCCCACAACCCATCCTTTACCACCTCCTTCCCTTGCTGCTCAGGGTTTCCTCCTGCTGCCCACAGGTTACAAGTTCCAGTGTGGCTGCATCTATGGACACCTTTCAGCACCCTGAGCACCCTAGAGAAGCTGATGCCAAAGTGAAATGGTGTGAGCTCCACTGCCTTGGTCCCTGTGAGCATGCACAAGGAACACAGGCAAGGAACCCCAAATAACACTGCCTCCCAAGATATACCATCATCTGGTGATGTGATATAACCCCCTCCCCAGCCTGAACTGACAGGTCCCATTGATGGCTGGGAGCAATCTATCTCCTTCTGAAGGTCTTGTGTTGGTTGTGGTGGAGGCAGGACAAAGCCTGCAGTGCAGACCTGTGCAGTGTCCCGTCGGTCCCTTTGCAGGGATGAGCTGAAATCACAAGGCTGGGCAGCAGTGAGCTCAATCAGCACCTTTTTTATTAATATGCATCATAAATAAAGAAATAAATAAAGGTGAGACACCTCGTTCTAACAGGGAAATACAAATTAAATATGGTGCAACGTCCACTAAGCGATGTACAAGCAGGAGGTAACCTTGCAAGACCAGGGTCCCTTGCCATGGGGAAGCCAGCCCAGGCATGATGCTGCAAGCAGCATCAACCCAGCCAAGGCACCAAATACTGGCATGGCCTTCCATTAACACTTTTCCACCTGATGGGCCAATGTAGATCCCCATCCCAACAGGTGGCATAAACATGGCAAGGAAAGGGTTGGCTGGCATTGCGTCTACCGAACACCCCACGATCCCCCGCAGCGCCTTCTGCTCGTACACGTTTGTCCCTCCCACCCCACAGCATTGCTCACCAAGACCAGAAGCCCTATGCCAAGGGGAGCACCGCCTCTCCCTCCCCATCTCCCTCTGGGAGCACCCTCCAATCTACCTGCTGGGAGCACTGCCCCCAACACCAAAGAACATCCCTAGCCCAGTCAGGGACCCTGCCCTCACCCCCTCCCCTCCAGCCCCCCTCCTCTGAGCATCCCAGGGCTCCCCAGGCTCCCTGCTCAGCATGGAGGGCACAGGACCACCCCCCACAGCACCCATCTCCATACAGGGTGGCACTACCCATCCCAGACCTACATAACACTGAACATCCATGCTCCTTCCTCACGACTCATCGCACCCCTTTGCTCTGCACGCACACTTGTACCCCGTCCCTATCCCCAGGCCAGGCACAGCCCTGCAGTGTGGCAGCGCCAGGCCACTTGGCCAGGTACAACGCAGCAGGAACCACTATAACGTTAGGACAGGGCTACTCCAGTGTTGGGAAGCCTCCCTTGCAGCCCCTCATTAAGCCACTGTGCAACCCATCAGCCCAGACTTGCAAAGACCTTGCCAACACACAGTGCTCCTAACTCTGTGGCTGATGATGCCAGGGATGCTGACGGCTGCAAACGGCACTGCTACCCCCAGGGAGGGGACAGCCAGCATCCTGCACCCTCCAGCATGAATCTGAGCTGGGGTGCTGCTCCAGAAGGGTCTGCTTGGATTCCTGCTATGTACGAGTCCATGGCCTATGGGTGCAGGAGATGGTGTGGGGTGGAGGGGGTTCAGGTGGTCCCCGGTGTGGCTGCATGCACGGCAATGCCTGGCAATACAAGGTGCAGCTTGCAGAAGACCCTGGGGGCCGAGTGGCCTTTGGCAGCTGCATGAGGAGGAGCAAGAAGGAACCACCTATGGTTACTGTATTCTGTAATGGCATGAAAGGTAAGAAACTAGCAAGAAGCTGTGTTTGTTCCCCTAAGCAGGGTGGGCTTTCCCAGAGGAGCCTAAGCAGCCCCTGGTACTGTGCTTGGCCCCCCAGCCACGTTAATAGTCCTCATCCTCTGGGTGGGTGACATACATGATGGGCACAAGTCCCTCCTCGGAGCCGAGACTGCACTGCAGCCAGTCACCATCCACCTTGGAGATGACCTGCAGGATATCCCCTTTGTTGAAGCTCAACTGTCCTGCCTCGGTGGCAATGTGATGGCAAAGGGCTTTCACCTTGCTGCAGGCAGAGGGATGCAAACGTTAGCTTACCACAGGACACTCACCACAGGGACCAACACAAGCACAGAGGAGCAAGCAAAACACCTCCTTCCTCCCTCCCCAGCCAGGCTCCCAGCTCCCCTCACCGCCAGATTGCAGAGATGCAGCTGGATGCACAAGCTGCATCCCTGCCCCAAACCATCCCCTGGTCCATGAGGGGCAAAGCAAACTGCAACAGGCAGAGCCATGACAACCCCAACCCACCGTGTCCCAGCACCACAGGGTGACACTCACCAGGCAGAGTGAGGAGCCAGCCCCTGGGCTGGCCGTGCCACGGGGGACTCTTCAGATGGCTCTGGCTGAGGGGGCTCCGGCTCAGGAGCTGCTTCTCGCCACATGCTTGCCCCAACAGTCTGGGCTACCAGCTGCAACACGGACTTGTCCAAGCTCAGCCAGCCAGAGGGCAACCTGCAATAAGGAGACAGAGCAGGTAGTGGCAGGGAAGTGTACCTGGGGGTAAGGAGCAGCCACAATCATGCCTTAGAGATCTGGCTCCATGCACTGCGGTCCCCGGTCTGTCTCCTGGAGACACACCACCAGCATCCTCCAGACACACCATGGCCTAGACTGAGGAGGACATCTGCAGTGTCCATACAAGCAGTAAGAATAGAGACGGAGAGGCAGTATGAGGAGGACTCATCTACATGGGTTGACCTTGTGCCTTCTCCTGACCTGTTGTGTGCAGTAGGGATGGCTTCATGTTCTATTCTCCATATGTGTTTTGGGGAGGGATGAGGTGATGATGGGGGCCATGCAGCAGGGTCCCTTCCCCTGCAGAATGGGCTTAGGGGCCAAGGTAGTGGTAGAGCTGAGGGAGAAGAGCTGTGAGATGGATTAGGCAAAGGTAGGACCCAAGGGGAGCGGTGGTGTAGGAGGAATTAAAGCAGGCCAACAGGCTGGCAGGGGTGGGCAGGGGTCACAAACCCCTCTGTTCATGTGCTCTCTCTGATATACCACTGTGGTATATCCCAGTGGTTGTCTTGGCTTCCACCCACACTCCTTCAGCACCAGGTTAACCAGCCCTCCCCAGCCCCAAGCCATCCCTACCCCTACCTGTTAGGCTGCCTGGGCTCTTTTTGCACCTTCCTGGACCCAAACAAGTGTCCCCACTTGATAGGCTGGCTGCTCTCTGGTGCACTGGGGCTGCTCTCCTCTTGGGGGGCTGCTGCTGCTGCTCCCACTCTTTGCTGAGTCCCAGCCTCCTTCTCCTTGCTGTGCTTCAGCTCTGTAACCACTGAGTCTGGGGGGCTGCCCATCCAGAAGGGCCAGCTCCATTCCTTCACCTCTTCGCTTACTGGTACTTGCTGGGGCTTTTCCAAGGGTTCTTCCACAACTTCAGGACTTGGCTTGTTGGCAGCCTTAGGTCTCTCCTCCAAGCTGCCCTCAGCAATGGGGCAAGCCTCTGCACCCTCCACCACCCCTTCACGGGGAGGTGGTGCCTTGTAGGTTTCTGCTGACCTGGGCACAGTGTTCAAAGCCTTCTTTTTCTTCTCATACCGGATGAACTTTGAGCCTTCAGCCGAGCCCTCGATGTAAATCTGAGAGCTCTGCATGAGCTGGTACCACCAGCCCGCCTGCTTGTCCTTCTTCCCCTCCCATGTGCTGTCTCGCACCTTCGTGCTCTCTCTCATCTTCTTCCTCTCTTCTTCCCTGTCACCATCCCCGCAGGAAGCCCCTACCCCCTTGACCCTCTCTTTTGCAGCTTGCTGGGGGCTGTGGCCTGGCGAGGTGTCACCATCCCTGGTACCCACTTTGCATGCTTCAGGGGCAGTGCTGCATCCGTCCGGATCCTCGCTGCTGCCTCGCGTCCGCATCAGCTGCAGCGTGGAGTGTGCAGAAAGCAGCAGGTCCTGCTTCACGCGCAGCAGCTCCTTCTGCTGCTGCTGCTCTTTGCCCATCTGCATCAGGTGGTGCTCGAAAAGCAGGTCTAGGTTGAAGGGCAGCAGGGAGAGAGGCTGGAGCAGGAGCAGGAGCTCCTCAAAAAGAGGCTGGCACACGCTGTGAGACAGGCACAAGAAGCCCACCGGCTGGTAGTGTGCCAGGATGATATCTGTAGGGCAAGAGACATTAATTACAGCAGGGGCCCTTGCACCTTTGCCAAGCCACCAAGAAGCTGCTGAGGCCATGGGGAAAGGAGCTGGACATTTGGTTTTGGTCAGAGCTGTGGCTGCAGTGTGAGGCTCAACACTGGGTCTGGAGCAGCAGATGCTCTGTGCGCTCTCAGCAAACTGGCCCAGATCCTGCTTCCAGTTGTGCCTGCAGCCAGGACCTGCCTGGCAGAGCATCCACTGGGATGACCTCTGCCACAAAATACCATGGGAATAGTGTGTGAATAAAGAGCATCAATTTTGCTCAGAGAAGCTGTGGCTGCCCCATCCCTGGCAGTGCTCAAGGCCAGGTTGGATGGGGCTTGGAGCAACCTGCTCTAGTGGGAGGTATCCCTGCCTGTGGCAGGGGATTGAAACTGGATGAGCTTTAAGGTCCCTTCCAACACACATTAAATTTCTCTTTCCCAACTCCTGGAGATGAACAAAGAGATACAGATCTCACTGGTACCAGTACCTTGCAGAGAGGTGTCAGGGACAGTTGAATAATCTTCCCAGGGACCTATCTGGGCTGCACTGTGGATCCTAACAGAAAATGGACTAGCATTTCAACCTGCAGCATTCATCCTTCACTTCACTTGGCCACATCTGCAGTACCCTCTGACCCAGCTTTAGCTCACACTTCCAGCTCTTAATGATGGCTTGAAACTGGTGGTTGTCTTCTGCTGCAGAAAACCAGGATGCTTTCTCTTGCCACACTGCTCAGCACAAAGGCAAGTCTACTTTCCTGTCTGCTGCAGAAAGAAGGGCTAACTGCCCAGGAAAACCTGGGAAATGTCTGCTGTCAGTCCCCAGGAGATACTGGGGTCTTCTTGCAGACCTCTGGGCTGAGCACGGGCTGAGCCAGCAGCACTCTCAGGGCATCCATCAGGCCAAGAGCGCCTGTCTCACTGTGCACTTAACACTCAGTCATGATGCTTCTAGGCACCAGGCAGCCTGGTTGTGCTGCTGGGTTACGTGCATGCTCTAGAAACATTTCTCCTTGAAAAAAGCCAGATACATCCAGTAAAATCTGCTTTTTGTTTGTCAGGAGGTTTTTGTTTCCATTTTTTCCGTTTCTCATGCCTGAAGGGTTTCAGTGAAGTATGTGCATCTCCACCTATATTAAGCTCTCAGGCACTGGGCAGGGAACACAGAAATTCAGAGAGGGTCTCCTGTGTGTAGACTGAGGAATCTTCACTAGAGGCAATAGCCTTAGGTACTAACTGCAGCTGGGAATGATGTGGTGGGAGCTGCATGGAGCTTGGACTTCCACCCAGGACTACCCTGGTACACTGGGACTGTGTACAATCTCATCTTTCAGCTCAGAGCAGCCTAGGCTGAGAGACCAGGAAGAGAAATGCACGTCCTTCCTGTGCTCTACATTGTGCAGACTTTGGCTCCCACTGCAGCCCACAGCCCTCAGGCTCTTACCTTCATGGTTGTAGAGGTGGTTGAACCAGAACTCCAAGGAGCGGATACTGCAGGAAGGGAAAACAAGCAGGGAGAGAAAGAAAGAATGAAAATCAATTCACCCCCTTCATCCTCGCTGTTCTATGCAAAGGAAATGTGGCTTTAAAAGGGCATTTACACAGCATGAACCTGTGAACCTGAAGACTTAGTGAAAGGACTGGTTCACTTCTATCTGTATGCACGGACCACAGACACCCAGCCTGCCACAGGTCCAACCAGTTTGCTTTGCATGAGGCATTGTGCAATTTATGTCCTAAGAGCCACATTTCCAGCAAGTTTCCTCATCATTTAGCTCTTATGCCCTTGACAGAACTCAGCTTTGCTGGGAAGAGCTCACATGGAAGAAACAAATCATCAACAAATGTAAGATCATTGCTGAAGGCTTGGCCCAAAATATGCTGGTACCTTGTGCCAGCAGGGAGAGCTGAGTCACCCTTGGTAAGGAGACCAGGGCAAAGATTGCTCCTGCTTATAGGTGTCTTCCAACATTTGGAGGTCTTGGGGACTCCATTGCCACTGCCCTTGCTGTGCTGTGCTCTCTTGTGGAGAGGAGTAGGAAAATACTATCCTAGCAGCACTCATCCCTTCACCAGCAGAAAGACATTGCTGGCTTCTTCTGCTCGACCTTGCATGTAGTGTGCACACTCCTTATCCAACCTTGAAGGGCCAGCCTTGAGTCCTGGACCAGGGCAATTTCTCCTTCAGAGCCTCATGCCCTGGGATTCACTACAGCTCCAGGAAGCGGTGATTTAAGTGATTTCCAGGAGTAATTTTTGTACATGTTATGTCTAACCGCTGTATAAACCCTGACCCACCTAACGTTATGAGGCTAAAACAAGCTGACAGTGTTCTCCAGTGGGCTACAGCCATCCCTTCTCAGCTCTGGACTGGCAGGGTAGGTTTCAATCATTCTGGTGTTCCCTGAGGCTCACGGCTTCCTCCTTTCCTCACCTAAAGCTAGGGAGCAACTGACCATGTTTCTTAATTCTTTTAATTGGCAACTCTGCCTGCCTGCAGTCAAGGACTAGGACAGTGACATGCAGGCAACCCAAGGAGCCTACTTACTTGAGGAGGCCAAAGATGAATGCGTTGAACCTCATGCTGTGGTTGGTGAGCTCTGTGTACTGGCTGATCTTGCTATAGAGGCTGTGCAGCAGCTTGGTAGAGGGGCCTATGGAAGGAAGTAAGATGCCGAGATTAGTTGTGGTCAGCAAAGCCAAAACCGCACCACGGAAAGCAGCACCAAGGCAAAGACAGATGTTTTTCTGTCTGTCTGGGTGCCTGTGCCTGTACGTGCATTGCTTCTTCACCAAACACCAAGGTGAACTCACTCCATCCCAACAGTTAGACTCCACAAGAGAGATGGCTTGTGGTCCGTCCCGGACCGACACTGCAAAACTCTGGGAGAGTTTCAATACCACAAGGACCTGCCTGCTACGCTTCAGGGACAATCACAGTCCTTGACTCAAAATCAGCAGGTAAGCAGAGAACTGTGTTGGGTGGTTATAATCTGGGGTATATGCAGTCACAGAGACAACCACAGAGCTGCACATTTGCCACAGACAGGCTAGGATACTTCCCAGCCCTGGATGTAAGCTCTTCATGATGCAGAAATCAGTGAGGCCCCGCCATCTGTAACCTCAGAAAGTAGTTATCCTGGATGGCAGCCACAATCCAGGGTGCAGACTGGTGCTAGCAGAGGGTACAGATGTGAGCATGCTTGAGCCAAGAGAGCTGTGAGTGCGAATTTACTTACAGACCAGGCTAGAGCACAACTCTGCCTTATACAGTAGCTGTGCAGGGCTAAAGATGAAGGTCCAGAAACACCCTGGAGACACAGAGGGGGAAAAGGGGCATTCTTTTTGTTTTGTTTGTTGGGGTTCTTTTATTGCTAGATCCTGTTACAGGAGAATTCGTAAATTTCAGGGTAAATGACAATAAATATTTGGGCAGAACAGAGCAGTGGCTCTCCTGTCTTGCAAGGTAAGATCAGGCTGCACCCTATTCCATGCAGGAAGATGGGTAATAGTCTGCATTCCCATCTTTATAGTCCACCTTCCCCGGTACCTCCCCACCACAACACAGAAGTACCACAGAGTGATGGGCATCACTGCACTCTCTCCGTACCTAGCTGGGTGGATGCCTCCACCACGCTCCAGGGGATGTTCCTCCTTTGGCCAATGATCATGTCTAGGACATAAGCCTTGAGTCCGTCACTTAGAATGTCCCGGACAGCAGGACACAGGTATTTCAGGATGAGATGTCCCACGTTGGGGCTCACGGAGCTGTTCCCAAGTTTGGCCTAAAGGGCAACAGGCAACAAGGAAAGTGTTGGCAAGTACTCTTCAAGGTGCAAATGCATGCAAACAGTCCAGCACCACTTGCCTGCTAGGCACCCAGCGGGCAATATCCAGGCTACGATGATGCTCTGCAGCTCCTTGAACAAGCAGACCCTTCCTGTTCACCTCTGCTGTCTCATACACCAGTTCTGGATTGATCCCTGCAAAGTCTGCCCCGGGGTGGGATGAGACAACATCTTGGGAAGAGAACACCCCAGTTTGGGAAGAAGATATCCCAATTAGAAGAAATGACTGATTCTGCCTATAACAAGGCTGTCCTGCTGGAGGAAGAAAAGAGTAGGGGATTTTTCTGCTGCAGATTTTCTTGTTGCTATTTTTGAAGCATCCTGCAAGCTACATACAAGCTACCAGCACTGAGGGGTTAAGGAACGCTTCGCTCAGTGACATGTCACGCTATAATTCCTAGGGATTACTATAAATAAACATGGTGAGGGCAAAATGGATGGTCAGAGCTCAGGTTGAAGTGAGGAAGCATGTAAGAGCCCAGCATCTGCAGAACAGAGGCATATTCTGCTGCATACAGTCTTTGGGCTGCTGAGGGTTGTATCCAAAGGGGTCAGCCCCAGGCCTTGCATGTCATGCTGGTGGTCCAGGCAGTTGTGTTCAGTGCACAGATTGTACCAGCTGAGATGGAATTACACTGGCCAGTTGGCACAGGTCCACAAAGGCCCTGAACTGAGGCTGAACTTCTGAGTCAGGAATAATCCCATCAGATCCATTGAGCGTGGGAGCATCAGGGATGGGTGCTGCCTTTTGACAGGTGAATGCTCAGCCCTTGTCACACTGCTGCATCACGGAACTCCAGGTCAAAACCAAAGCGTTATCTGGTAAGTAAAGGAATGGGGGAATACTGCAAGTATTCCCCAAACCAACGCTGCAAGAATAAGAAATTCATATGAAGCCTTAGAAAGCTGTGGGAATCCCAACAGCTCTGGTTACCCTGCACAGCAATCTCTGCATAACAACAACCGTAATTAGCGGCAAATTACCCTGCCCTCTGAGATAAGATTGAATGGGTTTGGAATCTGTCCCAGTCAGGTTTCTTCTTGGGGATGGCTCTCCATAGCAGTTGTCATGTCCAAATAGTGTCACATTGCTGCCCCAGGGTCACCTGGCTGAAGCAGTGTTGACTATTGAGATTAGGCACCACTGATGTTCATTGAGAATGAAATTTGCCATGGTGATAACAATGTCTGGCTGATTAACAGCATCACTTAATAAAATAAGACTTTGTATAAGCAATATATTAATATATTCCTTAGTAACTACCTTAACCTTGGAAGAAGAACTGAATGACTGATAAAGGGAGAACATCTGCACCAAAAGGTGCTGAAGACAGAAGAAGTACTAGAAAAACAAATAGTCAGTAAGAAATTGCAGTACCTGGGTGAAAGTTAAAGGTGGCAGGAGATTGTGACCACTGACTCAGTTGACAAGCAAGGGCAATTTACCCAATAGAAGAGAAAGTACTAATTAATTATGTATTTGGTAACTTCCAACTGATGAAAAGTAATTTCTTTGTTCTCTGAAATGTATATAACCTGATGTACACAAACTAAGGTGTGCTAGCTTTGTGGAGCTTGCACCTAGCACCCTATTTTGCAAGAGAGCCGACAATAAATTACCTTGACTTTGTGTGTGCACTGGTATTTGCACACCAGGTAATGATCCCACTTTTTGGACACCACCACAATCATGCCACATGTCACAAGACTGAAACATGACACAGAGAGAAGCCAACTTGCTTTGCTTTTGTGTTATTTAAGAGATGGGAGTTGAGGGGAGCACAGGCTAAAGACAACCAGACCCACAGGCAACCTAGATGCACTGTGAAGCCAGGGCCATGAGGGGATGCCCACCTGCCCCAGATGGGCAATGAATGATGACTTTTTTATCATGATGGAGCCCTGTGACACAGAACAGGATAGGGGATCATGGAAGAGGGAGACACAACTCTCCACTGTATAAGAAAAAAGAGCTGGCATACTGCATCTGACAAGAAGTCCTGCTGGCTGGTATTCTTTCTTATAAAGAGCCATGAGTGAGTACATAAGAAAGAGTCAAACCAGAGCAAACGTACATAATACTTGCCCTTAATACTCTTGCAGCCTACAACTGCTTTCAACTCAGAGACTCCCTATGCTGGAAGTTATTCCTGTGTGTTTAGCAGACCTCATTGAATCTCCCTTCCCTGTTTTTTCTGATCTTCTCTTAAATCCACTTACCCTTTTAGCATCCTCAGCATGATGCAGTGAGAATAGTCATAGATTTACTATCTGCAGCAGGGCATACTATCGCCTTTGTTTGGTTTATTCTTGATACTACTACCTTCACTGGATACCCCGCAGGTTTTGACTGGAAGAGAATGGAGAGGCAGCCTTTCTCCATCCTCCCCATGCCATTCATGATGTTGAAAGCAAGACATACCTTCACCCCTGGATCCCTGCTGGTTCCAAAGTGAGCCACAATCAGGTCAACAGCAGTGTTGATGGCCTTCACCAGACCTAGAGGGGAAGAAAAAGTCAAGAGAGGTGCCTGAGGGGCTTCTAGGACAGACCCAGACTGAACATTTCAGGAAGAGATGAGGCAGGGGCATTTCAAACCCATGTTAGTGCAGGTGCCCGCTCTGCCAAAAACACAAAGTTCCCTCTAACTCCTCATCAGGACATCCTTTACCTCTGAAATTATACCAAATCAGGTATGAACAACTCAGCCCCTAACCCTGCCCCTAGCATGGGTCTCATCACAACCGTATGTTGTCCTGCTTTGAATCCTTTATTCCATCCTTTTGCATAGTTTACCATGCAGGATTACCAGTCTTACCATGCAGACCTTTTAAAGTACAAAATCTCAGGCAAGCACACCTGCAGCATCACACAGGTACACAGTTCTACCCTTGTATACTGAGACAAGGGTAACAGCATACGCTGCCTTAGGGTCATTCTGCTCTGCCTGCTTGCTCATTTCTTATGGGCTGGGACAAGCAGCTCAAACATACTCTGTGGCACACTGCATGATGCAGAGACCACATGAACCTGCCACGAAAGCAGCCATCAGTCCAGGGAACATGTATTTATGATGCTGCAGAAGAGAAGGTCAGGGAAAGGAACCATTATGTCTACAGAGATGAGATGAGAGGAGATGAGCGGAGATGAGACAGAGAGAAGCACTGTTCACCATACGTTGCTATGTCACACTCTCATGGGTGAGAGATTCACGGACTCACCCTTCTTCTGCAGCAAGTCAATGGAGATGGACTCTGTGTTGCCATCTGGGGAGAGGCAGAACTCAGCCGGGGGTTTCTCTGCTAGTGAGAAGTAGTCAGGGAAGAAGTCAGTGTAGGTGAGCTGGAGTTGCTTCATAGACTGTCCTGCAGGGCCAACACAGGGGAGCAAAGAGTCACCCACAAGCCCTTATACCAAAACCTCTCCCACACTGTTTGCTTTTCCCTAAAGAAACCTTCATCAGCCTGTCCAAGGCTGGGACAACAAGGTTACAGGCTTGTTACTTTCCTAGCAATGGTTTGCAACGTACAGTTCAACCCACAGCCCTCCCAACATCTAGCTACAACTTCACTGCGGGCCCATGAGCACTGGAGGATGCTGTGGGAGGTTCAACTTCCTGAGCTGGTGGCAAGGAAAGCCTTACTGCAGCAGACTCTCAGGGATGCTGTGTGGATAGCCCAGCAAGTGGGTTCATAAGACAAAGGTATTCACAGGCAACAAAGTACTTGTCTTCTGCCTGTCCCCTGGGATGTCCTCTGTTTTCAAGGGGTGACATCTGCAGGAGCTCTTTAATATATTTGATTTCCATCTGGTTGATTCCCTGGCGCTGTGCTAGGCAACTTCCCATGGAGGAGTGATGGAGAAACTGATTGGGTTGACAGATTGAAGTGTAAAGCTTTGGGAAATTCTCCCCATGACTCGAGGATGGCCTGAAGAATGCTCACCCTCCCACAGATAGACCACACTGCTCTTCACAGAGGACTCCCAAGGGTTCAGCCAAAACCAGCCTGCCCCTTTCAGCCCTTCCTGCACAGGTTTTGTACATCAGGGAAGATGGTAAAGGCAAATCATGGAGAATACAGAGTCCCGTGGAGCCCTACAGTGCTGCCAGCTGCCCATGAAAGCTACAGCATAGCATGCTTCCAGGGTTGGGGCAGATGGACGGACACTGTGGGGCACAGACACAACAGCTCTAAGGGCCACAGCTCCTGTGTAAGACATGAAGTACAAGTTGGACACAGTCCAGGAGCCCTTGCCTACGTCTGAGCAGGGTCTTGGGCTATTAACTTTTCCTTCAATCCAGCCCAGGGGTGGACCTGACTGCTCCCAGGTCATGGAGAAGAAGAAGGGCTGCTCCACACAGATTAATACCTCACTGTGTAATTTTCACCTTCCTCTTGTACCCCTCGGCCCCACTGTGAGCAGATGCATCATCCCTCCTGTTCTGAGTAGGCAGAGCAGTGATGAAGCCAGGCTGAAGCCCCAGGGGATACTGACCCTGAGCCCCAAGGACACCTCCCAAGCCCGCCCAGCAGAAAGGTGTAGCGCACCGTTCAGCTTGCAGTGGAAGTGGCTGGTGTTCAGAGTGCCAGGGAGCTCAAAGATGGGGTTCCCCCGGTTCAGCCGAGGCTCTTGCTGCCTCCTGTCAAGGCTGCCTCCTAAGCTGGGCAGCCCCGAAACGCGGTCCAGACCCAGGGGGTTCCTCCGCCTGTACTCGCGCCACTTCAGCGCTTGGGGAGAGAGGTGGTTCGCTAGGATGTCGCAGGCAGTGAGCACCGGATGGGAGGGTGTGAGCAGATGTGGAAGGGAAATGGGGAGAGAAAAGATGAGAAAGAGGAAGGACAGAGAAAGAGAGAGCACATTAGTTAAAAGTCCAGCAGCGTTTATATTAGCACACATACACAGAGGGAGGTGGAAGCCACAGCCTGGCAGAGCAGGGCAGGAGCCTGGGTGGCCTCATGGCTGCAGGCATGTAGGAGGCAGGCTTGGAATGCAAGCACCTGGCATGGGATGCTGTAAGATCAGCAGTGGATGCTGTCCTTTCAGAGACACACAGTGTAGGAATCAGGACTGCAAGTACATGCTTTTAGTATAGGACTTTCTTTTGCAGTCAAAGAGATGGCAGGGGCTGTTGGGCAATTTTGCCTTGGGTTGCGGATATAAGAGAGGATGGTACTACAGGGAGCAGCCATAGCCATAAGGAGCTGGAGATGTTTCTGTCAGATGGGTACCTACCATTGACAGGCCGTATGCCCATGCTGCTCAGGGGACCAGAACTGCCAGTCTCACTGCCACTTCTCCAGTGGGGATCTGCATGGCCTCCTGCTCTGCTCATACCACCCCCTGAGAGGGGTGGCAGGGACCCACTGTGGAGTCGGTACTCAGAGTGTGGTAAGCTTGGCTCCATCACTGCCTCCTTCTTGGGAACCAGCTTGGGGTTCTCCTTTCTCCTCAGGGCATCAGCTTTGGTGGCTTGGGAGGGCTGCATGGCACTGACAGCAGGGGAAGACCTTGTGGGAAGCAGGCTGGCGGAGATGGGGCAGGACCGGCTCCTGGGAGGCTGTGTCTCTTCAGCTCTCTCCAAGGTGGGTGAGGAAGAGGAGTCCACGCTTTGAAAGAAAGGCACGTTGCATCGCACGGGAGAGTAACTGCCCAGGGGGGACGGCCGGGTTGTCTCGGGGGCAGGCTTCTTAATGCTGCTGTCATGGCGGGATGCAGCTCCATCCACGGAGCGCTGGGTCAGCAGCGTGCTGTGGGCTTGGCTCCCCGACACCGCTGCCTGCTCTGCCGAGGTGGTCGAGGCTGAGCACTGGGCATTGGAGGAGATCTGCTGGCTGGCAGGCCGGTTGCTGGACAAGCTGTAGAGTTGGGAAAGGCTGGAAGCGAAATGGCTGTGCAGGGCACGGGCCTTGGGGGGCTTGTTGAAATGGTGCTGGAAAACAAAGGGCTGGATGGGCAGAGTCGTGGGACGCTGGTCCTTGCTGTAGCGTACCACGGGCTTGCTGTCTGTGCCACCACCTTTGGGAAGAGAAAGGGGGACAAGGTGTAAGGATGTGCAGAGGGACAAGCATCATCGGACCAACAGATCAGAGCCAAAAGGGAATGCCCTGTCAGCTTCAGGAGGATGAGCTAGAGGCACATGCAGAGCTGTTTAAGGCTGAGCTGCTTACATGGATCATAAGCTGGCAGGGTAAAGACATGTGGCCCCAAATGCAGAGTTCCTAGCTGTTGACAACTGTGTGATAAAAGCACTGCACCAAGAGCTTATCTCCCCTGGTAGAGTCACCAGCTTCACATTCCTTGACCATCCCTTGCTCCCAGGACAGCCTCAAGTCATGGCCCCAGGTGCTTGCCCTCAACCTGCAAGATCTATGTTGAAGGACTGTCCTTTCCCACACATGTTGAGAACTCACCTAGCTGAGCACAAGCATTACTCCAATGGCACTGCAGCTCTGAATCCCACATTGCACTTGGTGCTGTTGGAAAGGCTGCTGGATTTCCCTTCTCCCTCCCTCTTCCTTCCCTGTAATTGTTCCCCCTGTGAGCACACAACTCCCTTCATCCCTCTGCCTGTGCTAGACCTAAGCAGGATGTCCTCAACCAAATCAGGACCACAGCAGAAACAGGAGAGCTTCCAACACTGTAAAGCATAGATCTGCTCTACCAAATGATTGATGGGCAGGGATGTCCTAAGGGAGTGTTCTAGGCTGATCTCCTATGTATGCATGGCTCCAGCTCCTGGTAGGGCCACAATACCCCAAGGTACACCACAGAAGCATGACACAGTGCACAACACGCACAACACTGGATGCACACATGGGGCTGACTGGGATCCCTGATCACCAGCCGCAATGCATCCCAGTGCAGTGCAGCACCTTCTCTCTTGCTTCCCCCTGACTCTTCCAGCCCACAGCAAATCCTGGGACAAAGGACCCATCCCAAGCATAGCCCTGGTGTTACCTGGTGCCTGTGGGGTGTGCTAGGCCTCCCTTCCTATAGTTAGCTTTTAGCTTTTAGGCTTGTTTTCCTTGTAGTCCATTCTCAGACCCTCTAGGCTTGCATCCCCATCAGGGCAGACAGGAAGTGCTGGGATATATTTCCCTGAGAGAGCTCCTATCTGTCTGCTCCTCCCCGAGCAGCTCTTACTACTTTCAAATGCTCTCTCTGCAAACCAACAGGGCTGCCCCCATGCTGCCTTCTCTCAGCAGAGACCTGCCTTCGCTACTATCCTACACCGAGCACACATTCAAGACTCAATAAACAAACTGGACAGTACCTAAAAGACTCTTGCTCCAAAGGCCAAGATCTGTCCCACCTGCCATGGCAATGAATGCCATGCTCTTCCTACCTCCTGCCAGAAATCTACAGGGCATTAAATGAAGACAGTCTGGTCCTTGGCATGTTAGGGGCTGTCTACTGCATTTTAGATGGGCTCTCACCTATGACACAGGTACAAGAACTGTCTAGAGCAGAGATAGAGGTCTACCATGCTGGAGAAGTGGCCACATCTCTAATAGGGCTGTCACAGAGCTTCCTCACAAGGACAAGAGACAGCAATATCAAGGTGAAAGCAATTCATGCAATTCATGCATTACAGGCTTTCCTGCAGAGGTAACTATGACAATTACCCTCCATGGGAGCCTTTGCTGCAGTCCAGTGCAGGAGGGTACAACCAAGATATTCCGGCAGAGATACACAGCTCTGCAGGACTCATGATTTAAATCCTGGCAGAGACTGTGAGATCCCTGGCCCTGCACTGAGAGGAGACTGATGGCTATACCTCTTCCTTCTCCACCCCTGCCCCATGTAGCTCCAAAGAAGAAAGGCTAAAAGCTCCTCAGCGTGTCTCTTCCCTTCATCTTCTGGGAATGACTTCACTGAGCATCTTCACACCTCTGTCTTAGGAGCTAAAAGTGAGTGATTCCCATGGACTAGGGGAGTAGAGCACACTGGAGGGGAGACAATCCTCCAAGTTGTAATGACGTGTCCTCTCTTACATGATAGAGGTTTGCACAAAACCGTAAGAGGCTTTAGAAATACGAGGACAAGACACTTGCACTGATCTGGCTCTGAAATAAGAACAGTAGGGCTTTGTCCCGGGGGGTGGTAGACTGAGAAACAAGATGCACAGGCACTGGTCTCCCACTGCTATGCGGATTCATCTGCTGCTACTGTCATGTCCCAAAGAACAGCCCTTCTTTTACTTCTCCATTCTACCTGGTTTGGTCCTTACCGTCTGCTCGGGCTCTAACATCTCTTTGTCCGTGGCCACCACTTGAGAAGCTGGCATCTGCTTCCATCAGCAGGGAGAGAGAGGCTTGCTCACTTGCCCCATGCCCACTGGGGACCTTCTCACTGGAGACCGAGTCTTTGGTGGAACACAAAGCTTGGCTGTCCCCGAAAGCATGATTCAAACAGAAGCCCTCACAGCTCCGATTCAGGCCATGGATGAAGGACATGGGTGGAAGACTCTGGCTGCGGCGAGCTCTTTCTTCAAGGAAGGTTGGGCAATCCCGCTGTGTCTCAGGGATAGGTGAGAACTCCAAGGAGGAATCACCACTGGAGCGCAGTGGTGGGGAGGTGCCGTTCTTTTTCCGGCCTTTAGCTAGTTCAGCAAAAGACGTCACTCGCTTTGGGGGAGAGCTCTGGATGGGTATTGCTGGGCTTTCACTCAGCTTGACCGGGCAGCTCACCATGCGCTCCAAGGAGCCCAGCCTGCCACTGGGACTCCTGTCCAGGTTCTGATCATAGCTCCTGGAGCGCTGCCGGCTTGTGTTGAGGTTAGGTGGTGACACATTCACGTACACCTGACCCTCAATCATGTTCTGGGTGGATTCTCCCTTTGCCTCTTCTTCACTGCGCTCCACATTGCCCTCTTCTTGAGTCAAGTCAGGCCTTCTGAACAGATAGTATTCAGTGGCCTGGGCTGGGCTACCTTTGGTATGGTCTTCCGAGCAACTAGTTATGGAAGATCCTGCCGGGCTGGGGGATGACTGGGAAGACAAGTCACACGTGACTAACTTGTAGTAATTCTGAGTAGCCACAACGAGCCGTGCTTGGCTCTGGAAGCAGGCAGTGAGGTCCGAGCTCTCTGAAGTGCAAGGCTCACAGTGGAGGTGGTAGGAGTTGCAGTTAGCATCAAGAACGGGTGAAGAGGAGTGTTGACACCCACATGCCTTCCCTGAACTCTCTGGGTTATGTGACTCGCAAGACATCTTGGATTCTGTGGGTGATGAATGCAAATCCAGGTAAAAAGCCCCTGTGTCTGAGTGGCTGCAGAAGGAAGAGTCACAGGACAGGTTGGCTGAATTCAGGTTGGATTGAGACTGCCCATTCATTTTGTTGTAGAGGGCACTGAAGTTCACCAGCACCCCATCAGAGCTGTTGCAGGAGGAGTCACTGATGTAGCCCATCTGCTGGTCAATCACTTCAGACTGACTTGATGAACTGTAGCAACGACAGTGCGGGAGCTCCGAGCTGGAACAGCTGCATGTCCGGCTGTGCAGAGCATCCTGGTTCCTCAGGGATTCACCCGCGTTCTGGTTCCACTCCTGGTCACCACCATCAAAGGAGAAGCTGGAGGAGCTGCCACGGCGGCAGCTGCAGTCGTCCAGGTCCATGCGTTCGGAGGCCTGGTGGCATCTGTTCGCGTTGTTCCTCTTCTGGATGTCATCACTGCTGATTTTGTCCTCTTGTCCATCCACCACACCGGACCGGCTGGCCATGTTCCAGGATTTCACAATGTTGTTGGAGTCGTGGAGGTGGAAAGGGGGCAAAGCCAGCTCGTGCAGATGAAAGGGAGGTTTGCCAGCCACAAGTGAGTTGTGAAGGTGGAAAGATTTTTGGCCCAAGTCATCCCCAAATACACTGAGGTCTTCACCCTCAGTCAGCAAGAAAGGGTTGTGTCTCTTACTGACACTGGGGACAATCAAATCCCTCCCTTTGCCTTCTTTGTTGTCTGAGGCATCTGCTGAGGTTTCAGAGGTGTGGAGGAAGCTGCTGTAGACCAAGGAGTCAGTCTGTGAAAGGTCTCTGTCTGGCAGGGCAGAGGTCCGAGTCACGCTGAGCTCTGGCTGGCAGAAGGGGTTGGTCCTTTTGCTCATGGAGCAGCACTGTCTGTCAGGGACCTGGCAATGGACCAGGGGAATGTGATGGACGATCAGCGTCTCGCCAGTCAGTTTGGGTGGACTATCCATGGTGGGGAATGCTCTTCAGGGCATCAGTTAAGCTGGTGCTACCCATGGACAGGTAAGGCTTCACATGAGAGGCAGGGAAGACACTTCTCATAGGGGAATTCAGATACCTAGAGAGTGAGACAGAAACACAAAGGAAGTCACCTCTCAGGAAAGGCAGTGACTGTTTAAAGCACCCTTGATTTGTCTAAAGCCTTCATGTGCTGACAAGATCCAAACAGAGTGGTCCTTGTGAGCACAAGTACCACAGCACTAAGTCCTGAGTTGTCCTTCTTCAGGGAAAGCATCACAATGCAAGACAAACAGGTCCCCCTCCCTGCAGACTCCTAGGACAGCACTTGTGCTTTCAGCTGACCCCTCTCAAGCTTATCTGAAGTGAATAGCTGATTTCACTCAAGTGGTCAAAGGGCTGCACAGGCTTTGGGCCAGCTGAAGACCTCACTGCTGATGGTACTGCATACTCACAGGAAAACATGGAGACAGCACAGGGCCTGACATGAAGTGCTGCACACTGATGGAAGCAGCTCACCTTCTATGCTAGATCTGCCTCTCTTTAGGAACCTTGAACTTCCCTTTAAGAAGCAACGAGTGAACTGCACTGCCAGACCTTGCAACCTCAGAGACACGCAGTTCCAGGCAGAGAGTGCAAAGCAGGAACAGACTGGAATGCGAAAACAGCAACAACCATTCCTCTCCAAAATCCATGAGGTCCTGAGCACCTTTAATGGTGCCAGGGGAGCGTGCCAAAGCATGCAACCCCTTATGCACACAAGGGCTTCATATGTGAAAAGGAGTGGATGACTTCAGTGGGGCCGTGGGGAGCCACTGATGATGGCTACATAGATCCCATGCAGCACATTGCCTTCTGTTGACCTACTGGTGGTTAAGCTTCAGCTTGGAGCAGTTCCCAGAGTGATCTGGGATGACCGGTTCACAGTTCTCTGACACCCTGCGACATTACCTGTGGCTTGCATCTGGTTATCTTATTACCTGCTGTACTTGATAACAGTACCACTGCCACAGACCACAGCCCCAGCAGCTGTACAGGCAGGGTTTTAGGAGCCTCAGCTCCCTCAGTGTTCAGTACATAGCAGGTTCTCATAAAGCCAGAGGAAGATGTTCACCAGCATTCGCTATGGAAAAACAGAGGACATTCATTCCTCCTTCCCCACCTAACCCAGTGGTACAGCCTACAGGCTCCTCCAGGGCAGTCTGAAGGGGGTTTCCCTCCTGCCTTCCCTTCTACACATCAGAGAAGCAGAGGAGTGTATGGGAGAACAGATAAGGTAGCAAGGAGAGGGAGAAACCACAAAAGACAACAGTGATCCAGAGTGATCCTGAGGGAATAAAAACTGACCTAGTGCTCTCATAGATCCCCCACTTGTTCTGAAAATCCTGGCCGAAATACCCTTGGTCAGCAATTCACACCCCATATCACATATGAGCATCCTCAGTACTCACAGCCTTCTGACACCACATACTGGGATCCAGCTCTGGCCTCCAGGACCCCAGGTCTGCTGCCAGCACTGCCCATTAGAGTCCAGAAAGTGTCATTCATGTTATCTATCTTTGCCTACCTTACCCCAGCATTTGTGACAATGATGGATTGGATGATAATAGACTTGGAGCAGGGAGGCGCATGGGAGCCAAGGAGGGAAATAGAGAAATGTGGGATAAATTAAGTTAGAACAACAGCGTAAACAATGAGACAGCTCAACAGAATGATCAGGAACTTCAGCTCTTTCAGCTTCATGGCATAAGAATGGCAATTGAAAGATGCTAAAAATAAATATCAAAAGAAGACTTTCCTCCCACACATAGTAGTGCTTCTCATAGACATGGGATGATGCTGGCAGGAAAAAATATATAAAGATGAAAATGGACCTAGCATTTACAGTAAACAACCAATGATGTAAGGTTTAATACAAACACCCAGGTTAGTATTTAGACAAGTCTTGTGGTGTACCAGAGACCATCATGAGGCCTACCTGAGGAGCACACATCATGCCTGCTTCTGCTGGGATGCTTCAGCCAGGGTTATGCTGTGAAGCAGAGAGGTCACCAGGATCACTTGGAAAGCATCCAGCTGGATTACACTGTGACCATAAACTCTCCCCTACCTATTAGTCTCCCTAACACCCATATCGCCCTTCACTCCCCGTTCAGTGACTCCTGTGTCTTACAGGTCTTTGGCTCCTCTCCCACAGCACTCATCCTAGAGGCGGAGAGGAATGAGTCTGTGCTCACCCATGTTCCTGGGGGGGGAGATCTTTTACATCAAGGATTCCCCAAATCACATTGTTCGAGAATCACTGTGGCTAACAGCAGCCTGTGCCTCTGTGCCTAACACACACACACATGATGAAAGTGGTGTTTAGTACCTGGGGTATTCTTCATGCCCCCACCATCTGGACCTTGTGAACCACTGATGGTACATGTAGAAGCCCCGATTTATCCTGTCTCTCTCTGCCTTTGTAGCTGATTGTTATGCTTAAATCACATCTCTCCTTAAGCCTTTTATATATCTTGAGTGTTTCCACAATGCAACCACTTGAAAAGCATCATTTTGAGGACAAAAAGACCATGATGAGAGCGCACTTCACTGCTCAAGCGCTGTGTCTCTGCTGCCTCTGGGAAATGGCTGCCTTGGAGCCAGCTCCTAGCACCAGCACCAGTCTGCTGACAAGCAGCACACACTTCACACTGGTGCAGACGCCGCTGCGGGAGGTCAAGTCTTGCACAGGCACACTTTGACATTTGCCAGCAAAATGTCAGGAGAGCTGACACACGGCCATTTCCCAGCTATCCCTCCCAGAGCTCTGCCTGCAACACACAGCTCTGCCCAGCTATTCGATCTCAGTGGCAGCACAGGCTCCCCGGGTGGACTGTGATTCACTGGCTGTCACAGATGCGGCAGCAGATGGATGCCCACTCTGCCTGCACCCACAGCCTGCTCCCAGCACAAGGCTCTAAGGCCCAATATCATGGGTGGCACGCAGCCAGCTCCTGCTGGGAGCCATTCTGACAGCTTCCCTAGCATGGCTTTCTGTGTGCACTAGATATCCCTCTTCTCACCCCATGATTCATCCTGTATTTGGGATGTACGGAGGTTGGCAATGGCACCGACAGTGCAGGGATTATTCAGTTCCAGAGGACCCTTCCTGGCTGTATCATCCCTTGACATTCCCTCCCTGATTCTGGAAGAGTGTAGAAGGATCCTCCCTGTTCCTATTCAGTGTCTGGTAGGCTGGGATTGACACTGGGGTGTAAAATCCAGCAAACAGAGTAGTTTCAAGTTCTGCTGGCTTCGACCAGCATTTTGCAAAGCACTCACACCCCTTTGCAAGGGGAAATTTCCAGATGTGCATATGCAGTGTGTATATGAACACATTTTGCCATATCAGCTCATTTTTATTTGCAACAGAACAAGCCCACAGCATGTTGAATCCTGATCAATCGTACACGTACAACACAAGCACAGCATTCAGAGATGATCCCTGCCTAGAAAACAGTGTCATGGTACTGAAAGGCAGGGAGGCACACAGGGGGCACCATGACTCCAGATACATCGGTACAACAGCCATTTTATCTTCAAACGTCAAAATCGTTTGCCTTCTCCACGCTGACACTATCTGCTCCTACCTGGGAGATGTGGCTGTTTATTCAGTCAGGTCTTCCTTGGGGTGCTAAGGGTTATCTGCAGAATGCAAAGGCCAGACATCACCTGTGTACACTCCGTTCCAGTCAAAATAATATACAGCAGAGAAGGATGGCTTTCTGTGAGACACCTATGGTGTGAGGCAGAATTGCTCAGCAATGCTTGTACCCCCATATGTATATATACATATACATGACAGAAACTCCTTAACTGCAGCAAAGCTCTTGGTAAACAGAGGGAGGGAGGTGAATGCTGAGCAACAAAGGATGGGTCTGACAGCTGCTTATCAAACCGTGTCTGTGATTTAGACAAGAGGCAGCACACTGCAGGTAACAGAGCATGCAGCACCTTGAGGTGCTGAGCCCTTCAGGCTCTGCACTTTATGCTTTTATGCCTTTGATGAGCACTACACAGAGACCTCCAAATCCCTCCTCTGTTGTACCCTCGAAGACTGAACACATTGTTGTCTGTTACTGCTCCTGACACTCTTTTGGAGTTCCACCACTGATTGTTTAATACCCTGCTCTGTTCAGTGCTGTCAGCTGCATACATGGGGCAACAGTGTTCAACAAACCGTGATGCAGGTTTCCTCGTGAAATGTAATGCAACTCTAATGGAGGCATGCGAAGATTTAAGGAATAAGGTATGATTTAAGTGCAAAAAAATTGCACATACAGCATGGAGGATAAAAAGGCAGGAGCAAGACCACCAGAACTGTCTGCTGAAGGCAATGCTGGCTTTTTGGAGGCTGGCTTTTTTGAACAGGTTACTGTTTCTAAAAATCTCAGTCATTTCAGCTACAAAATTGAACGCCCAATGGAAGCCTTTAACTGTAAAGGTTCTCGCTGCCTGTTTCTTAAGGGCTATGGTTTCACTGTCATCATCATCTTCCTCAGACAGACCAGATCCATCATGTCACCCAAGGGTAAAGATGGAAAAACAGGCTTAAAAGCTGGTCATCCAGATTCATAGAGGAGCCAGCCAAAAATCCTTTTGTTTTTGAGCTGCTCATTCTTTGAGGGTTGTTCCATGTGAATCCCTGACTCCTACAGAGCATTTGCATTAACATGCCTGAAGAAACCACACATAGCTGTACAAAACAGGCACCAGCAGAAACGATACAAAAAGCAATGGTTTGTGTGAACTTGCAGGCAGGGGCAACATTCAAACATCTCTTCGCTCCCTGGGGAGAGGGAGGTTCAGTTTATTTCCTGTAAGTCCACATCCAGGCAAACCAGCTGGGAGATGAAACTAAACTGAAAGCCATTCTTCAGACAGCACGGGAGATCTCACAGCCCACTGGTTCCAGCACCAGTTTCCAGGATCCTGGTAATGCACTCATTTAGTCTCTGCCCCAGCTTGGCCACTCCAAAAACTGCCAGAAAATACTGAATGATTAAAAAAAAACAAACAAAAACCAGAAACCAAACCCCAAAAACCCAAACCAAGCCAAATAAACAAAAAACAAAACAAAACAAAACAAACAACCCAACAACAAAACTCAGGAAATTCCAGAGAGCTGGAAAGCCTTCAGGGAGCAGCATAGTGAGGAGGATGGGGTCAATGGCATAGAGTGAGTGGCCTGTGGTCTGAACCATCAGGGTGAGTAAGAACAGAGTGGAGGTGAGGAAGCCTGTACAGGGTGGGACTAGCTAGTGGTATTTGTTTGGACATCCATTTATTTCTTGCCAGCTAACACATCTCTGCCAAATTCATGCCTTCATTAAATGCTTTAGCAAATAATCTAGCATGTGTAATGAAAGAAAAGGTGTAAAAGGAAATACTAGCTGTTTGACTCATCCTAAACCTCCAGCTCTCCTTCCCTGCCTCTGGGAACAGGGAGCATAGTCAAGGTGGTCTGCCTGGTCCCAGGGTGAATATCTTAAGAGCTCAGTGTGTGAAGGGGGCTGCATCAAGATAGAAAGACTAAATAATTCCCAGATTTCTCACGCTGGTTCCTCTTGTGGTGCTGAGCAAGCATGATTCCTGAAAAGATCACTTCCCTTTTCTTTCCACAATGAGGTGCTGCCTAAGCCAAGGCTTTTTCCAGAGGCCTCCAGGACAGCCTGACTAAGCCCAAGATTAATGTATTGTTACATCCCAGGATGATATAGGATTATGATGTGTTCAAAATGGAAACTGAAGCACATGACAATAGATCACAGCCCTTGCGCTCACAGCAGCAAGGAGCAGCGCAGGTCAGGGACAAGGGGCTGACTGAAAACAAGCAATAGGTAGTATGTATATTCTTGCTGATGACGCAACCAGCATGAGGCAGGTGCTGCCTCCCAGTCAGAGGAAAAGCAGCCCCAGCTGCTTTGGGCACTTTGAGTTACACAAGATGTCAGAAATAGCTCAAGCAGCAGATCCATAACAGCCAACATGAGCCTGACAGTGACTGAACCAGTTTCTCCCATTTCTGTGCTCTCTTGCTCCGTGACTCATCATCTGGCATGTGGCACTCTGCAGGAGCCACTTACAGGTCGTGACTCATGAGCATCCACTGAGGTGATCTAGGCTGGAACCAGCTCCTCCTCCTCTTCCCTACCAGCCATCCTCTGCCCCAGCCCCACTGAATATGCTCCTAATTACTGTATGCAGACCTGCAGAGGAGAAGACAACTCTGGTGTTTCTAGCTGTTAATAACACACCAAAATCACTGCTGAATGAAACTGCTGCCACTGTGAATCCTTTCTTATCACAGACATTCTAGGAGCAGGAGCAGCAGGAGAAGGAACTATGCTTCTATAGAACCTTTCTGTATAAGCACTCTGAAAGCATCTTAAAGATCTTAGAAAAGCAGAAATTGCACAGTTCCTTTCTGAAACACGGATCTGGTTTGGTGCTGCAGGGCTCCCTGAACACTCAAGGGCCCACACATAAATCAGAAAAAATCCTATAAGCAAATGAAACTGCTGGGCAGAATCAGCAGCTGAAGATGCCAAGCTTGACTCCTTAACTCCATGGCTTTGGCCAGGGCTTAGCTGCAAAGCAGGGCTGTCAGCTAGCTGCCTCGTGAATGTGCTCCTTTTACAGACCTGCACAACTGAGGATCACTGGAACCGGTAGTGACAACACTCAGTCCAGCAGCTGTGGGTGAAACAGAGCAGCAGAATCACAGGCTTACACTTTTCCCACCAAGTTCTACGCCTAGGAGCTGTGAGCTCCAAACTCTTCACCACAACAGCCACAGGAGGGCAGGTAATAAAGGGTCCTGCTGAGGGAGCCAGGCATTGAACTCAGCACATGAATCAAAGCCGCCTCTCTGTGCCTGCAGGCATACAAGATAGCAAAACTGCTCCTGAAGTCTGTTATACGGCTACATGTAATGGTGAATGAGCAGCTGTTCTTGCTCAGGTGTGCATTGCAGTGGTAAAGGCTTCTGAGATGATGACAAGAGGTGAAGAGGGCATCGATGCTTCATATGGATGGAGATACTCTCAACAGCACCAGAGATGTCAGGGGTTGCTGGGAAATCTGAATCATCCCTATAACTCCTTTGGAAAGACCTCTCAATGAGAGTTCACAATTCACTTCCAAGAAGCCATCAGGACTTTCCTCCCTAAGATTTACTGGAATACGGCTTCAGACATTATTGTCTGCATGCCAGACCATGGCAAGGTAGAGGCCCTTCCTGTCCAAGGCTCATGGAAGGCTAATTTCAGAAGGAAGTTTCATTTGCACAGAGAAAAAGCATATAAGGACAGCTTCATGTCAGTTAGTCCTAGATGCCTTATCACCATTATGACTTGGGGTAAAGAGCCCTAAAAGAGACAAAGAAGGACTGTCTTCACAGTGAGTAAGATCTCACTGCAGTACATGTCAGCATCCATACAGACTCCAGCTGCTTCATGGCTTCATACCTTCAGCAGTGAATGTATGAAGTGAAGGTATCTCCTTCCAGATTAAAACTGGCATTGTATTTCTGTCCAGACCATGTTTTGCAGGCATCACAGCTGTAAAATAATCCTGAACCCTCCTGCAAGGCAAAAGCATCAAGTGACCACTGGAGAAAGCCCCACAGATAAGGAATTCACTTTTGAGATAGCTCAGTTTAAAGAGGCTGTAAAATCACCCTTACTGTTTGTTCAGCCTGGAGCCCCACGTATGTAGGAATGACTGCCAAGTGAAAAAAAAACATTTCTGGGATGGCAGGTTACGGGTGTACAATCTCATACAGCAGTAAGGCAAAGCAGAACAGGCAGCAAATGTGGCTATGAAAGAGTGAAGTAAAACCACAGCAGGGACAATATATTGAGATAATTAAAGTAATACCCCACAAGCCACAGTAAATAAAGCAGCAAGAGATGTCAAAAAGCCCCAGCAGGAATATTTTCAGCCTTGAACACAGCGGTGGTGCAATGGTTTGCTATCATTACTAGATAACTACGTCCCAATGAATAGAAGCAACACAGGTATGGCATTACCTAGCAATGATGGGTATCAGTTCCGAGCAGCTAGAATGCCTGCATCTGCAGAGCTGAATTGTTTTTAAATGATGCAATCCTACACAGCATTTAATACATGCTGAGTGCAAGCAGATCAGGAGCTCTAAATTCAAGCACGAACAGAAAACATCCCAGCAGCAGCCTAGTTTTATTACATGTTTCTCTGCACAGTCACATCTAAATGGTTTTTCAAACAGCAGCTATGTCCAATAGTGGACTCCTGCTAAGACTGCTGGAAACCTTAACCCTTCCTAGATCTAGATAGTTCTGCTAAGATCAGAAGCAATAACTGGATACACAGGAAGAAATGTTGGGTCTCTTCAAAGCAGAAACATGCAATAAGCAATTCAATGCTCTGAAGGCTGGCAGCACCCTGATTTGGGGGTGATAGCATGCTACAAAGCAAAAATGCTGAGTATCAGCCCAATAAAGGCAGAATTTGGTGAGACCCATATATGAAATTCACCCTGCCCTCTGAAGGACAAGAGGAACACATACACTTTTGCTGCTGATACCCAACCACTTTTAGACCACAGGCTGGATTTTGCAATCCCTTGAATGTAGCTGGAGGAAAGGACCCTATAGCACAGATGTTTGAAAAGGGAATTTGCCTGATGACTGTGCGTTTATTGACCCTGGTTTGAACAGGCCCCTGAACAAACACGTCCTCTGCAATCATGACAAAATGCTGTCTGAATCTCACTTAAGCAAAATTCTGGTGGGAAAAATATTTATGTCTAGAAGCAGGTTTCATAACCTGCCTATAGAAAATGAGGAGCCTATACAAGCATTATGATATATTCTTGACATCCCTTAGTGTGTTCCATTTTCTCTTCTGAATTCTCACATCTTTTAGGGCTTGTAACTTCCCAAACCAGTGAGCTACACACCAGGTTACATGCCCCAATCAGTCCTTTTGACCATATGCACATTTGACTTCATCGCTTGTCCTTGGGCTAGGCGGGGAGGGGTATCATATTTCCTACTATATTCGCCAGCTCTCTGAGCAGTCCCAAGCTTTTCATTCTGCTCAAATACAAGAGTATTCCCAGATCCTTGGTCCAGTCACCAGCCTCTCTCCAAGTGACTTCCTGAGGTGGGATGTGTTTCTGTATTAGCATGGCCAGCAGGAAGGCAGAACTCAAGAGGATCTGGATGAAACCGCAGCATCAATTTACATAACAGAATATTTTCCATGCAACAGAACTAACAAAAGGCAAGCCAGAGCCTTAATAAAATACTTATGAAGCAGACCAGACACTCCTAATGATTACACATACTTTTCTTCTGAGCAGAAACTTATCCCTTGCAGGGGCTAGCGACACAAACCAAACTGAGCTTGTAAAGCCCTATTCGGGACAGTTTATTTTAGGATATTGCTCCACGAGGTAGCTCATGTGCTAATTAGGCTTGGAATGACTGGGCTCAACAGAGCATTAAGGGTCTAACTAACTAAATCTGATAACCCTGGATTAACCGAGGTCTTCTGCTGAGGAAAGTCTTGCTAGACTGCAGTGGATGCATAGACCTATTCACTAGGGGGATAAAGGAGGGCAAATGGGGATAGTCATTGGCTCTGTAGTGGAAGAGCAGGTTAGAGTCCCAGGGGACTCTACTGAAGGGTTGACCATTCTGCTTTTAATCAGTTCAAGGCTGTTCGAGAGGGCTGAGGAGACACCTTAAGAATATGGGTTCCCAGATCTTCCAGCTCACAAGAAGAATTTGTCTCTCTTAAGCGTTGCACTGAGATGGGCCTCAACTCAACCAGGAGGTTTCAAAACTCTGCAACCTGTGAACACCAACTGTAAATACACTGAGTACTCTTATTCACACAAATGCCAAGCCATTTGGGAATATTGTTGGGCTTTGAAGTTTGACAGCAAGATTCATGGACTAATTAGTCACAGTATGTGAAAATTATTCCTATTATCAGTTTCATATAATCCTCCTTAATTTCCTGGAATACTTCCATGTTACAAGCAGGGCACTGCTTAAATCGTTATCGCCTTTCTCCAGACTGTTCATTATTTTATATCATAAAACTCACAGTTTCCCATTTAACACAAATAATTTCCATTTCCTCAGTCTCTTTCCTTATGAGAATTTTCCAGGACTTTGTGTAGTTTCCTTGGCGATTTGTCAGTTCCCTCCAATTCTGCAGTCATGCTTCTGAGCTGGGGTAGCTAATTGCAGTTTCCCAATCAATAGTGGGATGTCCCCTGCTCCCTAATGTATTAACATTAGAAGTCTCTGCACCATCATTTTCCATCTCATTTTTAGGTACCTTAGCATTCATATGTAGATGCTCACCAAGTAAAGTCCCTTATGACCAGGGTGGCATCCAGGTTCTTCTTGCAGTTTAATGACATCAGTGAGTTTGAATCAACTTAATAAATTTAATCAGTTGAATGATTTGGAACCCGAAAAAGTGTACTTGTGTGACTTTCTTCTGTTACATGCATTTACATAACTTAGGATCAGCCTTAAAAAAAAAAGTAATTAAGGTTTACAACAAGACTAGCTTAGAGTAAACCAGTGGGTTTTCTTACATATCCATTCTCTGAGGAAAGCAGTTTCTTTTTCTTGTGTAGTATGTTTTGGGGGGTGTTTTCTCCCTCAGATAACACAAATTCTTGGCATAGGCTTGTGGGAAGAGGTTTCTCATATCCCCGTGCAAATTCTCTTTGTAGTCCCCCAAGAGATAAGAGGGTCCTGAATGTCTGAAGGATATTTCCCTGTATTAAAATTATATAAATGTATATAAAATTATGATATTTGCTTCATTAAATCAGTGAAGTCTGGTGGCTTGCCCCCATGAGAGAAGACTCCCCTTTCGTTTTGATGGGCAGGCCAAGAGGTTGTTATGGTTTTTCTTTCCAACCTCAACTCTTGCAAGTGGGAAAGCAGACAACAAGGCAAGCAGACCAAAATACAGCCTTTGGAACACGTTCTGTTACCTCTCAGTGCTTCCAGGCCAAATACAAATGCATTGCTTCAGTTTGGGGTGTTTTTCAACCCTGCAGTACCAAACCATGCCAGTGGCACAAAGCCTTGGGGAGGTTGGGGTTCTGGAGATGTGGACATTCTTTGGGGTCTCTGAAGCTTATGCAAAGTCACCGACAGAAGTACAGATAACAGAAACCCCCATGGATCAACAACTACTATCAGTGTCTCAACAAGGTATGGCCAAACTGACTGAATGACACGTGACTAAAGTATTGCCACCTTTGTGCATTAACCACCCCCATTACATTGACTGTCAGTGTTGGCACATACCTGTTTCTGGCAGTTCCTCCTCTCCTCCTTTGTTACTGTGCCCTGAACTGCCTAGCATTACTGCACTATGGTTTAGAGACCTCTAAGGATGTCCTCTTCTGCTCCACACAGCCTCACCTTTCCTCTGCCCCAGCTTTCCCCCAAAACCAGGCAGTCTAAGAGGAAATAGGGAAGGGTAGCACACACAAACAAAAGGACTGACAGGCTTACTGTAATAAGTAGCAGTGACCCCTTCAAAGTGCTTTATAAATACAGCAATTATAAATGGCAAGTGCCTGCAGAAATGAAAATGAGACATATGAAAAGGAGCCGAACGTGGGAGGAAACATCTGGATAAAGAAGATGCTCTCCGCAACGGCCATTTCAAGCAGCTGGAGGGTAGATCTCCACAATAGGTGAAGTTAGATGCCACTGGCTGTGGAAAAAAAAGAACAGCTTGTTGCTCTTGTCTCTTTCTAGAACAAGAAAATGTCACAGCCAAGTTCTAGAAGATGGCTAAGTGCAGATGCATGCTGAAATCTTGTTATTCTTCTAAAAGGTCTAACTACTCATGATAAGCCACATTCAGGCAAGAAATCCCTTTGAAGTCACCACAACAACTCGCATACTAACAAGTGGTGAAGGAGAGATCAACCAGAAAAAGCCGAGCCCCAGGGCAGGTGTGTCACTCCAGGTATTGGTCATTAGAATGAATTAGGAAACGCCAAGGAAGATAGGCTGTCTTGGACAACAGTATCTTGGGACCAGGGGTATGAATTATTTACATCTCCCACTGTATCTCCTCATATGTAAGCTTATGACTCTGCCACCTGTGTTACTAGAAAAGGTCTGAGGGTAGGGCTACAGGGAAATATGCTGTGTAAGCAGACACTGGAAGTAGCTTCACTACTAAGAACAGAAAATTGCACTAGCACAATGGTCAAGAGAAGTCATTCTCCCTGCTGAGAAGGACATCTGTGAGGACAACTATGCTATCTAAGCTTGCACAGAAAACACATGACACTGCAGCATGAGGCACACGTCCCTGCTCTTCAATACGGGAACCTTAGAGAGGGACCAGAAGAAGGTGTCTTGCTAAACAATTCAGGTGAATTGGACCTACTAGACCAAAGGAGACTGAGTAAGTATGTGGTTTATCCTGCGCCAATGAAGGCAGAGCAGAATGGAGCACAGCCTGCGCCCTTAAAGCTTTTAGGACCCACTTTTCCAGAAGTGAAGGCAGCTGGTGCCAGTTTACAAGGAACAATGTGCAGTTCTGGAGTAAAACTGATGAGATATATCTAACTATGTAGGGAGTAAGGACTTCCTGCTCTGTTGAAGAATAACACCTGAAAAGCCTGCTCTCTGAGGTCAGAAGGAGCTGAGAGAGATTATCTAATTGTTGCTGAACTGAGTCTCTTAGCTAACAGTCAGGAGCACAGATTTTCCCAAGTCGACTGCATCACAGTTAAGCAACTCATCAGCTCAAACCTCACATCACAACTTGAGTTCTTGTGAAAAATTCATTTTCCTTCAGCTGTATGCAGGATTTTTCTCCTGGCTCTGGTGTGCAGGAGAGCTCCTGGGTATTTGCAAGAGACACGGATGCTCAGGTGAGTCTCTCGCACAGCTGGAAGGCAAACTCTTCCAGTCTGGTACCCATCCCTTGTCCATGTGTCACATCCTTCCCCAAGAAGCATGGTCTAATCTGAGATACCAATGGGTCTGAGGGAAGTACCAGGTGAATATCTGCTCTATATTTGCCAAGTTCTTCCCTCCAGGCTCTATTTTCCCCCCCCGTAACTTCGAGAGGATAAAATCCCCTCTTGCCAAGAGGAACTGTTAGCTCTTATCACTCTATCTGTGCCACTGGCCCAAAAAGCACGACAGAGCAGTGACATTAGCTCTCTGCTCCCAGAGAGCATCTTGTACTGGAGCAGAGACATAGTTTGGTGGCAGTGCCAGTTTCCCATCAATTGCCAAACATCAATACTGCTGCCATCACTCAGATATTTATTATTTATCACTCAGAGGTATTGCCAGCCCCACACACTCAGCATTGCACAAAGACCAAAACACAGTCTCTCTTCCAAGAGTTCAAACTCAGAGGGTGAGCCCCAGCCATCACCTGTATTATGGCCACTCACCTACATTATAGCTCTGCCTTCTGTCTCCCTCCCATTTATAACTTTTGATGACTGCGCTGTTTTGGGTTTCTATCTCTTATCTGCTGATAAAACCATGAGCAGCCTACTCCAATAAGAAATATTTGCATGCATCTGATGGATAGAAAAAACATTGTCTAAATGCCCCTGAGGCTGCAAGACAACTGTGGTGGGGAGAGGGAGAGTTTTCAGACAAGCCTGCTCTTGCACTCTTAACAGATGTGTCCATGCTTTGACCCACTTCTTTTAGAAAATGAACATTAAAATCACTTTTATCAATAGAGAAAACTGGAGCAGAATCAGGGTCTTGAGCCATTTTGACACCCCTTTTCTTTTGGAGAGTAACCAGCTTTCAGATGACTGCTAGAACAAATCCCTGCTGAGGCTAGTTACCAACACAGCTGTCATTGATCATTGCTATGGATTTCAACCCCTGCCAGCCAAGCTCCCTCAGCCCATCCAAGCCTTATCCTGCTTTACATAGCCCTGGAATGGGGTGAACTTCTGCGTCTTTTGGACTTAGAGACTGAACTGCCAGGAGCGCTTCATTCACATCAGAACTCTTCCCATGAAGCAGCACAGGCAGAGCACAAGTGAGCTCTCCCACCATCAGTTGTATTTTGATGGCTTTGCAAACACAGGGACAATATCTCCTCATGCAATACTGTCCTAAGATTCTACAGCTTATGGGGAGGCACCTCCACCTCTGATCCTCCACCTCTCAACCAACTGCACAGATTCCCCACATCTCTCATTTCTGGTTTGCTTTTTCTGGGTTTAACCATCAATACTATGTCTACTGAGACAAGTTATCGCCCAGCATCTACAATAGAGAAAAGCTTTGGACTGAGTATCTCAAACTGACCCAGTTTGTATTAAACAGAAGGTTAAAAAGCAAACTGCTCTGTAATGAAACCTTTTTAATTTTTAAAGAGCAGATCTCTGGTGTATCAGGGAAAACAGTTACAAAGCCAACAAGAACAAAGAGCTTGGAGAAGTATTGCAGAAAGGACTTTGAATGTTCATCATAAATAAAAGGAACATCTGGAATCACCTAACAAGGTGAGGAAATCAGAAGAACAGAGCTCTTGACCAACCTGAATGAATAACCACACCAAGAAGGGTATTAGAGGTAAGTAGAATAGCATATTTGGTGCTGTTTGGCAAGAAGAAAATTGAAGCTGTGGCAAATACAGGTTAGATAATACAGAGAAAAGAGGGTGCAGAAAAGGAAATGAGCTTTAGAAGTGGAAACCAATTCAGGAAGATGAATGCACTCCAGTCAGAAGGACAAGACATACTCGATCGCAGAACAGTGAAAGAAGAGTTGCATGATCACAGCTGGCAACAGGGCTCTTGATAAAAATACCTGTGTGGGAAGAGAGGAGGGAGGGGAACCTGTATGGCTGGTGAATAATAAAGTCTTCTAAAAGAGGAGGGGAAGTGATCCACATTAGATTTATCCACCTGCCTTTAGTACTACACAAGACTTTCAGAAAACATTGGAAAACAATAATAAGGCTGGGAAATAAATGAAAAATGGGCCAAAGCACAACACGGGGTTGGAGAAGATGGGCTACTGTCTGGCTATCAGGATTAATACCAGAGTAAGATCTTGACTTATCAGACTGGAAAAAAATTAAGATCTCTGGGACAGAGAATTAGTTCTTTCTTTGTTATCACAGCCTCAGACACCTGAGAGATGGTAATGGAGCTGTGGGCAGGTCATTCCCAAGTCCACAGTGTCTTCTCGTGGGCCATCTGCATGTTCTGCAATGCAGGTCCAGTTCTCCTGAATATAGAGATCCACGTGCATTTTGTCTCCAGCATTCTGCATTAATGCAGAGAGGAAGACACACAGCACCAACAAATCTCCTTCCTGTGAATCATGTCAGTTTTTCCAGTCACTGTAAACTCTTGCCTATCTTTTAAGCATCTCAAGGTGGAGATTATCTGTGCACTCTCACTGCTGAACAGATGCTCTTGTAAGAGTGGTACCTACTAGCTAGGCACATCCTGTATGTCCTGGGGCATGTTTCCATCCCACACAGCAAAGGATGCCACATCACCTCCTTTGGTAAGCACTGTACATAAGAACAATACACAGTTTTCTTCTACACCCCAATACAAGTATGTGCATCCTCCGTAGGTATGGAGGTATCCTCCTGTTGCGTGTCCCCTTCTCCAGTCCAGAATGCAACATGCACAGAGGTGCTGTTCTGCAGCAGCACCGCAAATGCAACCTTGTACACATCTGCAGGATCATATCCCACTCCCTGCTTCCATGGGACTGTGTGGGACAGAGACCTGGAGACACAGAGAGACTTCTCAGGTCCCAGGGCAAGACAGGGATGAGAAGGAGCTGCAGTTCAGAATCCCTAGGATGTTTGCATGGCATTGCACAGAGCTGTAAGAATTCACTCTGTTCTGTGGTTTTGGTGGAAGCCCTCTCTTTCCCACTGACGTCCTGCACTGAAATTCTGGATTTATCTCCTTCAAGGAGAGCTTGCCACTCCATAGGGAGGAAAAGGGAACAACCAAGAACCTGCAGCAGCAAAATGGTTCCTCCAAGAAAAGTGCTGGAGGAAAGGCTGTGCTGAGGATTGTTCCCTCCACAGCACCCATGGGTTGCACACAGCACTGACCATCTCAGGAAACACAGTTAGAGGCTGAAGAATGACAGTGCAAATGACACATTTGCATTCCCTGACAATGACAGCCTTGAACTTCCTCCTCTGTGCCCTCTACCACTGGTCTCTGACCCAACCCCCCCTTGCTCCTCCAGCTCTGCAATGCCCATCACGTCTGCCTCTTCAGCTCCACAGTCCTCTGCCTATCACTTAGTATTTTATCTACATTTTTCCCACTACCCCATTGCTCATTTTAAGTCTAAAGATGCTTTATCTGAATTATTCTTGCACATTGGCAAACTGCACAAAGTTTTTGTGAATAGTTTCAACTTACCAAACTTGCTGTTTAGCAACATTGGTACACAAGGCTGGAGGTAGCTGGAGGTAAAAAAGCAGATCTCCACTTCCCCCATACTCTATACGCCTTGAAGACACCCATCAATCCAGACCCTCTACAATCTGTTCCTCAACAGCCAGTGCTAGTGTAACTTGCATTAACACACATTCCCCTCAAGCACCTGCAACTGCAACCCCGCATGCTCAGCATCTTCCACAACCCCAGAAGACTGCATCCGCTATTTGCTTATCCCTTTTGTTACCACATTCCTGTGTGTACATTCCGCTACAGCCATGTCACTTTACCACATACACCAAAGTCTCATTCTTTTATACCTTTGTCTTATTGTTCTCACTGTCTGTCATCCTGAACATCGCCTCCCTGGCATCTATATCCCTATCCCACATATATCCTTCTCTTTGTTCAAGCCTGTCTCCCTTTGCATTTGCAGAGGCAGTTTGATGGAAGGATTTGTGCAGAGGGTGGGGGAGGGAAGAAGAAGGAAGGCGGGGAAGGAAAAGAGGGATTTGGATATAACAAGACCATGTAATTAAGCTCCAATAACTGGTACCCAGCCTGAACCCCTTATTTCAGTAATTAAAAGCAGAAATTCCTCCATTCCTAGATAACCTTTCTCATCCGATCTGTGAAAAGAGGCAGTGAGAAAGCATCCATTTACACAGCCAGCACAGACACACCCTCTGCAACACAAAGGACTTCAGCCTGCACAGAGCCCATGAATCTTAGCAGAAGAGCAGGGTTTTACCTGCCAGGATATTTTAACCTAACACCTTTTCAGCATTGATATGTAGTATTTAGGGGGGCGAAAAGAAAAAGAATAAGAAAGCCAAAAGCCACACTGACAGCAGCCTTTCCTCTGCCTGCATCCTTTGTTCCTGGCTTTTCATGGAAGCGCTGTCTGTCAAAACAGCTTTTGAATTGCACACCAGCATCACTGCCAGGGATGCACAGAGAGCATGGTAGCCAGCGGGACCAAAACAATCCGTGTGGGCTTGGCTGTTATGGCAGGCACAATGGAGAGCTGTGCGATGGCATTGTTGGGGAAAGCACGACTCGCCTCTGCACAACCAGCCCTGGACGTGACAACCGCTATTTCATAGTTACAATGGACAAACACATATTCTGCGTATCAATGCCAGCCTCCTCACTCGCTTGCATCCATTAGAACCCCAGCAGCTCCAAAGCAAACAGCCTCTAAAGAGACAAAGCAATCCGAAAATCCTTATGCTTCATGGGGTAGCTGTCAATCTCTACAAAAACAAACCAGCCACCATGCAGGACAATGAACGGTCTGAAAACCATCAGTACAACTAATGCCCACCCCAATCATTTCTCCATCTCACCTTTCCACAGATGCTCCGGTCACTGTCTCACTGAATGCGCGCTGCTCCAGCACTCAGATTCCAGCAGCCTCTGCGCTCTACCACCAGGATGCTGTGGAAAACACAAAGCCAATTTTATTATTATTTATTTATCTTTTTCTCACAGCTGCATCCCTGGCAATGCAGAGGGTCTGCGCAATCACATCCCCAATGCTCCTGCTGCTGCTGTGACGTTGCTGCGTGTGAAGGAGCAAGCAAGCATGCCCACAGCACCACCGCTCCGGCTTGCAATCAGTCCCTGCAGAACCTCACACAAGGCAGGGGATGGGAGGGAGCAGAGATGGAGAGGAGGGGAGGGTAAGTAGAGCTGGAAGATGGAGGATTGATTTCTACAGTAATTGGGAAATCAGGAAAGTAGCATGAGGAGAAATATAAAGGCTAAAGCCTATGCCGTAAAGCTGCAACATCTTACTCTGCAATAAGCCTGGGTTTCAGATGCTGTGTGGCTGCAAGCTGCCTGATTCCTTCTCCTGGCTTTGCAAAGGAAAGCAAAAGGAACTGGAGTGCTATGTTCCTATCACTGATAATGGCAGCTAGAATGCTTGGAGATAAAATGCTAGCCTGCAAAGCGGTGCATAGCAGGAGGATGGGAGGACTTAACTGAGAGACCAGGAAAACTGAAAGAAGCTTCTTGAAGCTTCTTTTACATTTCTGTAGTGCTTTACCCTAAAAAGCTTCATTAACAGTAAATGCAGAGCATCCCTGAAACGTAGGCACCCCAGAGCAAGATGCAAGCACCACGTTCCCTGCTGAACTAACCTGTCAGGGGCAGGATGTCTGCAGTCCCTGCTGTCACAGGGAATCTCAGATCAAGATCATAGAATCATAGAATCAACTAGGTTGGAAAAGGCCTTAAAGATCATCAGATTCAACCATTACCCTAGGATTGCCAAGTCCACCACTGAACCATGTCACTGAGGGCCTCAGCTATATCGTTTGTGAACAGTTCCAGGGACAGAGGTTCCACCACTGCCCTGGGCAGCCTGTTCCAATGCCTGAGCACCCTTCTGGGGAAGAAACTTTTCCTAATATCCAACCTGAATCTCCCCTGAGGCCAATCCCAGCACTATTAACTACAGCTTGTGCTGCCCATAACCTGGGCTGAGTCCCAGCATCTCTGGAAAGCAATCCACAGCAGGTCTTCCTTCTTGCAACAAGTGATTACCACCTCAAAAGCCCAGGTTCTCTGCTATCATGGGCCATGTGAAAGGATTTTTCCATCATCCTCCTTTTGCCAGAGGCAGCTGCAACCTGCTCCATTGGCAAAATCAGTGCAGTTCCTGGCAAGCTACAGTTAGCTTCACCAAGGGACATATGTGTCCCTTGCTTTTCTATGATAGCTCGGGTATGGTCACACACCCTAGAAACTCAGCTGTGCTCCAGGCTGTGCCAGAAGAGATGTTTCTAGCACTGGAGCAGCTGCCTTGAGACAACCATCCACTCACATTACTGCACTTTGCTACCTAAGCCCAGCTTCTACAGCCACTGCCCTGCACTGAGCTAAGCAGAGCCCAGCAAATAGAGCATCCTTATTGGAAAAAACATCCTCTCTGAGCCCAAACCAAACCTCATCTCCTAAACCAAGGCTCCATGGGGAATGGGTAAGTCAGAGAAGAGGTAAAAATGGCACAGACACACACAGTTCAACGAAATTGAGAGCTGTCCCATACTTGATTACTTTTTGCTCTATGCCATGATTCACCCAAAGCAGCAACCAAATAAAACAAATACAACGACACAGACAATACAACACTTTACAGAAGCTTCTGCCTCTGGATAGGCCACCATAAAAAGCTATGTGTTGTGGTTTAAACCCAGCAGGTAACTCAGAACCACTCAGAAACACTCTGGGTGGGATGGGGAGGAGAATCTAAAGGATGCAAACCCCCTGGGTTGAAATCAGAACAGTCCAGTAGCTAACATATAATATAAAACCACTACTAATAATAATGAGAAGGGAAACAACAAGTGGAGAGAATATAAGACTAAAAAGGGAAGGGAAAAAAACCAATAAACACAAGTGAGGCTCACCACCCACCAACCGATACCCAGCCTGACCTGAGCGGTGATCTGGCCCTTTGGGGTAACTCCTCCCAGTTTCTATACTGGGCATGATGTGCTGTGGTATGGAACACCCCTTTGGCTACTTTGGGTCAGGGGTCCTGTCTCTGCTCCCTCCTGTCTTCTTGTGCCCCTCCTCACTGGCAGAACACGAGACTGAAAAGTCCTTGATCAGGGTAAACATTACTGAGCAACAACTAAAGCGTTGGTGTGTTATCAGCATTGTTGTCAGACTAAAGCCAAAATCACAGCACTGCACCAGCCACTAAGAAGGAGAAAAATGAGTGTTACAGCTGAACTCAGGACACCACGCCAGAAAAATGTTAGACTCATTACTGGATGTGGCTGCCAATTGCCTTGGATCCCAAACCACTCGAAACCTTTAAAATCTCTCTTGAGTTAACACTCAGATCACATTTCTGTCTGAAAACCCAGCAGCCGGTGAGTGGCTCCCACCAAATGCTCCATAGGCAGGAGCCCAGGACTCCCCCCGGTGCAGAGAGACCCAAGGAGAAAGGGCCTTGGGCTGGGTGTAGGCTGTGCAGCCTGTTTGGAATACACCAGAGCAGGATTGCAGACGTGGCTCTGTTACTCACCTCCAAAACACTGGGAATGATCCCTCACCCCATCCCAAAGCCCAGGCTCTGCAGGTCCTTCAGGACAGGCTGATGCATCTGCCCCACCTGTGGTGTTCCACACTCCCCAGCCCACTGCTTGCCTTTCCATGGATGCTCAGCAACCACACCACACAGGCAGAAGACCACACCATTCCATCAACAGGGACAAGCCTTAAGGGAGGATGCAGGATCAAGGGACCTACCTCCATGTCTGAGCATTACAGCAAGCAGAAAGCTAGTCGTGGCAGGCTCTGCTCCACACAGGCTGCAGTAAATCAGACTATTTACTGTATTCCCATTAGTGTGCAGACCCTGGACCCCCGTATGGACAGTCCCATTGTATTGTCAGCGTTAATTAAGGCAGGCGCAAGCAGACGTCTCCGGCCCCTTCAACTGGGGCAGTCGGGGAACAGCAGCGAGGAAGGAGACAGAGAGTCTCAGCTGTGGAGCTCTGTGCAGAACAAGGAGCGTTTGTTACCCAGGAGACTTGTTCCCACAGCAGAGAGGAGAATGGAAACTATTTCGGTGCCCTCCCCAGTCCTCCATGAGCATTGCCAATGCTGACGCCAGGAGGTATAAATGCTGGCAGGCTGAGTGCTTGCCTGCATCCCTGTCCCAGCCACAGGACACTGGCATTAACCAATTCACTGACAGCAGTGTAGCAGACATGCACACCAGAGCAGATGGAGTCAGGGGGCTGTTTTAAGAGCCAGACAAAGCAATACAGCAGAAAGGGGGCTCCCTGAGAAACTCTTCTATTTACATATCTGTTCCCAACATAAATGTTTATATGCTGATCCCCAAAACACATTCAGCATGTTCCTCTGACCCCAAGCTGATGCAGCATTGCACCTCTGCAGCAAATACCCCTTTGCTGCATTGCCCACCTAGGATCTGCGCCTCTCAGCAACAGCAGTAAAATATGATGCGCCGTCTCAAACCTTCCTAGGTATAAAGAGATTAGAGACTCTAATGAGGAAGAAAAAAGCTCTTTCTCGGGGACTGTCTTCTAGGAGATGACTTCTCTTTGATCACAGAGATGAGTCAGTGTAAGAAGGGGAGCATGGCTGTCTCATGGAAGGAAGAGAATAGGGATACTGCAGGCTGGTGACTGAGCTCCTTAGAGAAGCAAGTTAAGGGATGTGGAGGTGCCAGAACATGTCTGCCCCTACAGTAAATAGGGGTCCTTGTTACTGTAGGGCCTGGAGAGGTAGGGAGAGGTGCTTCCCGTGCACCCCACATCTTGGCATGACAAAATTGCTTATGAAGCAACGTCAGCCTCATTACTCACAGACATCTCAGGTGTTCTGCAGGGGTATGAGAACTCAATGCACAACACGTTCTCCTGCCCATGAATTCCAGTAAGGAGGCACATCCCAGTCCCAGTGTTGGGCTGCAGTAGAGCTCACCACTCTGGGGGAGCCCCATGTGCTGCACTCACACTGGATGTGAGCTGTGTGAGTACCTGAAGGCACCAGCTGGCATCAACCAGGACACAAATAGACCATCTAGGTGGAAAAAGGCCAGCACATTTCTGTCTTGGCCTCGGGCTCCTTCCTTCGTGTATCATGCAGGAGCTGGCTGCTAGGGTCAGCACACCCCCACATACAAGGATGAAGAAACCTTTTCACTTCTATCGACATCATACAGCACAGTCATCCTTTGGCAGCCCAAGCCTCCTACCTGTTTGCTGCAGAACTGCTCTGGTGATCCATGAACTGGAAACAGCTTAGCCCCAGATGCCAGCCAGCTCCCAGGGCTGTAGCTGTGACACCAAGCACTGGTCAGGAACAGGTCTTTAATTACTCATCATTGTCAGGCATGCTGTACAATCTGACCACCCTCACAACAGCCAGACAGCCCCAGGGCTGCTGCTTCTGCACCACAGCTCATAGCTATACGCCAGCACAGGGAGGTGCCTACTGTCTCCTCCTAAAGGGTATATGTTTTGACCTAGCCCTCATTACCTTCAGTGTGTCCATGCCTCTCAAGCAAAGAGAAACAGCAAGCTCCTGGCCACAATCTGTGCCTTTACTCCTGCTATCTGCAGCATGTACATGCCTAAGCTACAGCTTCTGGCTGATCATGATCACCCCGTTTGTAGCATGGTCACAGAAGGGAGGGACATCTTCACTCCCACATGCTAGACCACTCAAGAGCAAGGTAGGAGCAGCTCAGTGCCTTCCCACCTCACTCACTCATTGCTCATGGCAGAAATCTGAATCCCCCAGACACGGCAACCCCACCTATTACCACCAAGGCTGTATCAGCAGTGCCAGAGAGAGGGCTGTTGGTCAGAGCTGAATTAAGAGCATGGTCCTGCCAAACTGGAGCAAGGGGGACCAGAACACAGAGGCCAACAGCAAAGCAGGAGATGCTGAGAAGGTTATAAAAATCCTCAGAAAGGAAAATAAGAATAATCTACCATCACTGCATCTGTGCTCTTCAAGGTCAATCAGCATCTCTCAAACACACAGATATCGATACAGGCTGATCGTTACCAACATGTGCTTGACAACTTTTCTATTCAGTGGGAACAAATATAGGAGCTTTTGGGTGAAGGGCCAAAAAATCCAAGCAGATTGGTAAAAGCACATGTTGGGATAGTAGCAATGCCAGCCCTCAGTCCTCACACTTCCACAGGGGGTCAGCAGCCAATCCCCACCAAAACAGCCTTTCAAAAGCATCTGAGAACAGAGGCACAGTAGTCTGTGGGAATTTGCTGGTTGCAAACATGTTCACAACAGCAGGATTCACTAACCCCCCATGATGATCCTATCCCAGTGAGCCCTGCCTGCTGCCCATAACAGCAGTACTGATTTCTTCAGGACTAGGGCTTGAAAAGACAAAGTTGCTGCTGGTTTATTTCCCAGATTGGTCATGTCTTGTTGCTTACTAGCTGCCTTCTAGCAGAATTAATTCCTTAAATTTGTTCCTTTGATGTTTAAGAACATTCTCTGAATTTCCAACTTATCCATGCACAGCTCACCCCTATTCACTCATGTTCCAAAAATGAGCTTTAACGTCATTGTTTACCCAGCCTGTGTTTTAAGTTATATCATTTGAGTTCTTAAATCATTTCACATCAGGTAGGCTCTCCAGTTCTTTGATCATACATATCCTTTCTCTGGACCTGACCCAGTTTGCATACAGCCTTCAGAAAGGAACTGGAAATGTACACAGCCTTTTAAGCAAGGTCTCACTGTGCCTTAATACGTTAAAATTTCTCCATCTCTGCTATAACTATTTTTTTCCAATGTGTCACATTGGATGACATTTATATTTTTCATGGCTGCATCATACTGGATGCTTACCATTTTCCTGCACAGCACTGATAAACTCTGGCTTTCCCTCCGTCTCTCTCTTTCCCCAGTAAGCTCCCAGCTGGAGCTGCACTTTTTGCCCACTTCTCATGCACAAACCACCTAATTTTGAGCTATCCAGTTCTCATTTGTGTTATTCCTTAAGGACATCTCAGCTCTTCCTGCCAAATAACCCTTAACTGCCTCTGATGATGCTTCATTGCTTTATGTCTTAAGGAACCATTACTAGTATAATCTTACTTTTTACAGCTCAGAGCACTGTCTAATGTATCGAATAGCTTCCATGTCGAGGCTACTCTCCTCCAACAACTTCCCTTCACACCAGTAGTTCCTCTTTCAACATTCCTGTTATCTTCCTGTAGTCTGTTTACTGTTTCTTAGTTTTCAAGCGTAGTAAGGATGCAAGAAGCTCATGTAGGCTCAAGGGGAGGCAGGGCAAGCACTTGAGGGATCCGTTTCAGCTCACTAAAGGCATAAAATGAATAGACATAGCAAATCCTATGGAAAACAATTACTAAGATATGATACCTGTTTGCCCTGCTGCCCCTCTTCCCTAGATGGCCACCAGCAAGCAACATCTTTTGGCAAAATCATACTGAGCAAGGTGGTTCCTCCATCCCAGTCACTACCTTAATTTCTACTAGTGGCTGATGCCTCACTGCCCAGGAACAGAGGCTTTCACAAGCTCCATAAAAAGTCACAACTACCAGATAGGGCTAGTCCTGGCAAGGCTCCCCAACAGGGCTGGGCTGAGTTCCACATACCTCTACAATACTGTGAGGTATCTATGGGAAAACCAAACCCAGCCCACAGCCAGCTGCCTGTCTCCAGCCCCTTCCAGCCCAGGATTCTACTATGGTTGTACTCTTTCTCTAGGAAAGTGCTGCTATGAACATTTTACACCAGGAGACTGTGGCAATAAGGAAATGTGAATCACCTGGAAGACTGGGAAAGGGAGAAGTGTTCCTACAACCCTGGTGCCATCTTTTAGCCCTAATATTTGGTACTGCCCAAGCAAGAGCAAAAATAAATAGCTGAACACTTTTAGGTAGAGGGAGATCAGGACAGAAACAACAGAACAGCTCCTGAGTCATGCCTCAAATCTCAGCTTCAACCTTATAAACCGAGCACATGAAGGTGTATGGAAAACCTTAAAGACAGACCCAGACATAACTGATCCAGACTGAGATTTCAGAGTGTCTGTAGCAAGAGCTCAGCTCTAAGACCAACTCTGTTTCTTCAAGCACTCACACAGGTATTGATGATATGCCGAGTGGGAATACAGACTCTTTCACCAAGGAAAGACTTGGCAAAAGGAGCAGAAATGGTGTTATTACAAAAAAGATACACCTTCTAATAAGGCAATCAATTGGTCTGAGCAGCCCATGGCAACAGTGGGGATTAAGGTGTTACTGACTTCACTTCTGTTAGAATCAGTTTTCAAAATGACATCAATGCTACACAGCACAACTTACCTAAACTATAATTTTCATCATAACTTATTAGTTCCCCACTGCCAAAAGGAAAGCCTTGAATTGCCACATTACATACTATATTTGAGCTGCTGGATTTGGCAGCCTCAGTTCTGTATTCACTGCTTTGTATTTTGACCTCAAATAAAAATCATGTATTTCCAACTAAGCAGCTGAAAAGCTGCCATGCTGAGCTGAATCTGCAGCCATGAAATGGTTCACTGTTTATATGCTAAGTACAACCACATACTGCTGTGTACGTAGCACACACTGCTCAAGGAAGGTGACTGCTCACGGTTCCCATGATGTACACCAAAGTGACATTCCATTCCCACTCCAGGGGCTGAATCAAAGTGAGGCTGACTGTACAGCAAACAAGCCTCAGCTCACAGAGACCGCAATGGAAGGGATTCAGCACAAAAGGGGAAAGCAGAGGGAAGAAAAACATCACTGCTGGACACAGAAGAGGCCACATCCAAGAACGGAAAAAATCCTCCTGCCCTCCTGCTTCAGTACTGAGTCATAAATATTCCAGTTTTCCAAGGCAACAGCAAGCATGAAAACTGCTCTGGATTTCAAGCTGAAACCCACACTCTCCCCTCTCTCCATGCCAAAGTACTTCCTTGCCATCCCTGCTCAGAGCAACAGCAGAAGTCAAGCAGTGAGATCTGTCATCTCGCCACAGAGTGGGTTCCCAGCAAACCTTCCTACTCTCAAACACCCCCACCTTTGCAACGAACCCCAGGCAGCACATAACACCAGCAGATGTATTAGAGACATGTGATATTAATTATGACTGTTTATACTGATTTTTCCTAAGTTTTTCCATTTACCACCCAAACGAGACACACAGTGATGCTCTGCAGTGCTACCTGGCTCCAGATAGCTGTGTTTTAGTGGCAGATAAAGCAATGTCTAGACAACTTGTTCTTCTGTGATTAAAAAAGACTATTGAAGGCACACTCGAAAAACACCCACTTAGCAGCAATTCTACAGCCCAGTATTGGCAGGCACAGTGCTCCAGTGCCACCCAAGAAACTGCCGGTGCTCCTGAGCACCCACATCGCAGTAGGCACATAGAAAAGATGTAGAGGGAAGAGAAAAAAGACCACTGAAAATCCATTCTAAAAAGCCTCTGTAATGGAGGCTTGTAACTCATCCTTGGAGATCCCATCCACCCCTTGTTCATCTAGTCTGCTGGCTTGCAGATGGAGCAGCTGTTTTATACCTTTCATCTGTATTGTCTGCAGTACCGGTACTGTTAGCTGAAGGTATAAAGTCTATACATAAACAGCAAATTGACATAAATTATGATCATTACCATGACACCTCACACAGCATAGATTGCACATCCCCACCCATAATCACCATGCATGACCTGCTCATTCAGAAGGGACCTGTGGTTACTGCAGATCACAGGCTGAACTTGAGTAATAGTGGCATTTTGCTTTGAAGCAGATAAACAGTATGTAGGCCTGTATGAATAGGCATGTCATATGCAAGACATGGAGTAATCCTTCTTCTCTGCCCAGCGCTAGCACATGCCTCATGGACATGTCCTACATGGACAAGCTGGTGAGAGTTCCAACAGAGCAGGGAAAACCAGAAAGGAGTAAATTGCAAAGCAAGCAGGTTAGATCTCTGCAGAGAAACAGGGGGTAGATGAAAGCAGTTCTGAAATGTATAAAAGGCTGCTGCCCTGAGCAAGTAATAAGCTGTACTCCATATCCTCAACAACAGAAATACGCTCCCTGAGGAGCAGCCAGGGAAGTGCTGGTTAGACATCATATATAACAGATAAAACTAGACATTCTCTATTCCACAAACAAAACACAGCAGTCAGGAGGTAAGACTGGTTTTCTTAATATTTTCCATGGTCTCATCTTCCTCAAATGCTCTTTGCTTACTTATCTAGAGGCAGGCATTCCTGTTAATTTTCACAGGCCCTTAGTGTCAGAAATTGGAAACTATTTCTTTCTCTGGCTTTGCCACCAATGTCCATCTTAGAGTTTTGGCCAGCCCAGTGTGCCATTGCATCAAGAGACACCAATAGAGGGAAGGGACTGGACTGCTAAGATGGAGGATGCAGCAGAGGTAATGTCCCAGTCACTGGGAGCTTCTAGAGAGATGAAATGAAGAAACACAAGGAATAGCATAGCCCGAGTCCACTATGCCTGGATCACGGAACTATAATTACGTGGCTTCTGGGGGTTTTATTCTCGTATGGTTTCTGTTTGACTCAGAGGAGCAGGAAGCCTCTAATGCAGGATTAAAAGCTGAGAGCAGTTTATACTGTGAGGCAGAATACCTGAAGAAACAGAAGCATGCTCCTGGATAGCCTGAGAATGAGAAAACATCCTGTCCCAGGTGATCCAGCAGCTAATCCACCTGGCTGCTAAAAGCATAATCCAGGTTGTTTGTTTGGGTTTGTTTCCTAAATGGAATATGCTTAGCATCAGCTTTCAGCCAGAGGATTCACCCTCCTTTCATCCACCACAGTGAAGAGGCTTTTTCTCATTGATTTGATCTTATTGAAGATGATCCTTGACTACAGCGGAGAACCTTTCTGTCTCTGGTTATTATTAACCTATTCCCATCTAACACAGCAGGCTGTCCTGGACCATCAGTCACCTGTACTTGAGGTCTCCATTTCAGGTCAGCCTATGATTAAACAACCTTTTGGCTGTATGTGTTTATCAGTGTATGCTTAATTGGCAAGAAGAGCCCAATCTGCAGCACCTAGCTGCCATGCAGCCAGCTGTACGAGGTCTACCTCCTCCAAAGGACATGTTCAAACAGGCAGACATCCCGTATTCAGGCTGGCACAGAGAGCCAGAGATGGGAAGTATATGCCTGTTGCTCGTGTGCAACAATCTTGCTCAGATTGGAGATGGACCAACAGTGAAAGAAATGCTACAGGGATAAAGCTGATCCATGTGCAGGAGGAAATCCTGCCATCTTCTTCAAAACAGAAAATAAAAGCTGGCAGAGGCAAAGTCCAGGCACCAGCGATGAGGCGGGCCAGGAAGGCAAAGCAGGTCACTGGAGATGCCTGACAAACACACCAAGCTTAGACTGATTTTAACAGACTGAAACAGAGCTCAGCCTCATGTGAAGCAGATGAAAGGGCCGGGCACAGATCTTCATGGGTTCCCCATAGAAACATCTCAGCACTTGAGGAACTGCTGGGAACCATTCTGTGGGGCTATGGTGCTGCACAGAAGGTTACTGAGAAACATCCAGCAAAGAGGTACTTAAAGACAACAAACAAGATCATGTGCCTCTACACAATCCAAACACATTTCAGTCAGGGGAACAAGAACATGCAAGGGTGGAAAGAGCCCTTAAAGAGCCCTTAGGAGCTCTGTGGTTTATGATACATGGAGCATTTGCTCAGGCCTAATAATAAGCAGCAATGATGATGACTCAGAGAGCTCCTTTGTTGCCTGGACATGCCAGAGGAACAGAGGAACAGGAAGCCCCCGATGAAGGACAGATTGCCCAGAGCATATTCCTGGAAAAACAGAAACATGTTTTTCATCTCCATGACATATTTCCATCTCAGAACAACTCTGAAATCTGTGCTTTCAGTACACACTCAAGAAAACACTCCAAACCCAACGTGTGCATCTTGACACACAGCAAAAACCAGAAAAAAACACTACATAGTGAGATGTGGAGAAAGGCTGAGCATGTGAGATACAATTGTCCAAGTCAGAGGATGAGCAACTGCTCTCATTCTCTGTGCAATGGCTGGAGAAAACTCTTGGTCATGGTGTTCTAATGGGACTTGCTCTCCACCCCTGGGAACATCTGGCAGAATTAGTAATCCCATATCAGACGAGGTGAAGCATGGAGTGCCAAACGGCACTTGTGACCTTTCTAGCAATTTCTGCATGCCTGCTGCTTTCACAGCAACTTTCTGTATCAGCCTAAAATAAATCCAGCCCTTCTGAAAGTAAACTACTCTGAGATTGCAGAAGCATCTGACCCTTCCTCTGCAAAGCCAGAAACTAGCACAGCTGTATTTGGGGATGCAAATGTGGAGGACAAGGAGCTATAGAGGGTGATTAATGCTGTAGTCCTGAACCCCAGCATCTGAAAGAGAAGTGAGATCTCCCCTGTCCATGATGCTTCTGCTTTCCATTCAGGGCAAACAGGTAAGCATAAGCACTGTCCCTGGGTTTGTAACCAGAAGAAATCTCCTTTCATTTTCTTCCATGTGCAATGCTCCATGTATTAAGAGCAATGGACACTCCACTCCTGTAAAGGTTAACTTTTACATCCCATGTTAGGCCAAGCAAAAGTGGAGCCACATCATCTATCCGCAGGAAGGAGCATCTCAGTCTTCAGATGAGGGTTTTTTGACCTTGAACTCTCCAAGAAGCATTTCTGTGAGCTCTGGGCTCCATACAGTGAACACAAGGACTCAATGGGGTCCGTGCTTTCCAGTAGAATCTGCTGTTTTCCAGCACACAGCAGGGGCTGATGCTGCAGCACCACGAGAGTAGCTGAATTGCATACTTAGCATAGGGCTTGGCCAACAACAGGCAAAACCCAGCCTGAGGGAAACAAACTGCAGCTTCCAGCTCCTCAGTCAAATGGTGTGATCTGGTTTTCAGTTACAGGCACTGACCCCAACATGAAAAAGGCAGAATTCTGGAATAACTTTTGTGTTTATATGGATAGCAAGAAACGCCCAGATCTATACTTGTTAATTCAACATACAGATTTAATATGCCTTCAACAACAAATAATCTCCGGCTACCAGCCCTTGGGATAAACCTAACACAGGGCCAGAATCCCTAAATATGTCATTGCTATAGCCCAAGACTATTTAGCAAAGCAGGTATCTCCGACCACCAGCGGGGAGCTGGCAGAGGCTGGACTGAAGCTCAGGTTAGCCCCTCCTGGAATTTCCTGTACCTGTCATTAGACCAAGTGATAACACTGAGGAAAGCTCAGTAGCAAATAACCTTAACCAGAAGTGAAAGTCATCATATCCTCTTGTTGACCAGCACATCTGCTGATCCTGAGGGTCAGTGTCCTCTGTGGTCAGCAGGGCAGCAAGAAGAGGAAAACATGGGGAGCTCTGCTGGGCCCCCTCCCGCTGCCCCCTCCCAAGGGTCCAAGTCTGCTTTCTATGGAAGATTCCCAACACTTTGGCTGAAATGACGCCAGCATTTGGGCAGGGCTTGGTGATATTTTTAACACTTGCTCACATAACTCTTTGGATGAATCCTGGGAAGAGCTTGCCACCAAAATAGTATACTGTGGGCACTATTTATACACCCACTGGCAGCACAGTAGGATATGCTTAGAGGGAAAGCTACAGGACCCCCTTCCCTCCTTGCAGCTTAGCAACTAGGGATATAGAGGGGACCCTAAAACATGGTTTGTTGTTTGAGCTAGTCCTCACAAGTGAACCATCAGCTGTAAAAGGCCAGGTATCCTCACCTGTGCTGTTTAAGGCTCTCTTGTTCACACAGGAGGGAAGCCCAGGTACAGCAAGCTTGGGGGTGATAGAATAGGTTCAAACATAAACAGGGGAAGTTTAGATTAGATATAAGGAGGAAATTCTTTACTGTAAGGGTGGTGAGGCACTGGAATGGGTTGCCTGGGCAAGTTGTGAATGCTCCATCCCTGATGGTGTTCAAGGCCAGGTTGGACAGAGCCTTGGGTGAGATGGTTTAGTTCGAGGTGTCCCTGCCCATGGCAGGGGGGTTGGAACTGGATGATCTTAAAGTCCTTTCCAACCCAAACCATTCTATGATTCTATGATGGCTGTGTGTAAAGGGGCAGGCACATCCCAGCTGCTGTGGGCTAAAAAAGGAACAGTTGTGCCTAAACACCAGCTGAGTCAGAAGAAAATGCTGCTGCCCTCCTGTTTTATCTATCCTTGGCTATTGCAGCAAGGGGTAGGGTTTCTTGGTCATCACCTCTTTTCCCTACACAGCCCCAGTAAAGGTGTGCAGTGGCAGGGTAAGGTGAGGTTTGCTGGAAAGAAACCACCAGACCAACAAGACTGACTGTCCTCCATCCCTAGGGACAACAGCAGCCTCAGGCCTTTACTTATGAGAACAGCTTGCCCTAAGGGACTGGAGGAAAAACAAACACACACCATTTTGAGACTATCCAGGGAAAGGAAGCTCTTCCCCTGTCTAATCTTCTGGGATAAAAATAATTCTCTAAAGCCATTTCCATGCCTGTTGAGCTTCCTTGATTTTTGTCTTGCTTGAGCTTCTTCTCCCTCCCGTTTAGCCCAAGACACATTCAGACTGCTGTCTAGTTTCTTGTCTTCTGAAGGCATGAGGGCTGATGAAGCAGGTGATGTGACCTGCAGAACATGCACAGGATGCTGAATGATAGCTGAGGAGACAAACAGGCTCTGGAGCACTCAGCACACAGCATCCTGGGGTAGAAAGGGAGCCAGAGTCCTGTTTTCCGATGTATAGGTAAAAAGAAAAAGGGTGTACGCATTTTCTTTCCATGTAATAGAGGCTACAGCCCGAGCAGCACACTGACTGTTCACCAGAGCTACAGAACAATGCAGAACACCACCACATGCACGCCACGCATTGAAACACGCTTTCTAGGCAGGGGCAGCGCTGGCCGCGTTACTTGCAGCAGAACAAATGGAAGGGACCTTCTCCTACCTTGCCAGATACAATCTCCCCTGACGGTGGGCTCAGCTCACTGCAGCTGGAAGCCGGGTGCCGCAGCAATAGCATGAGAGCCGCAGGAAGAATACAGCATGCAGAGCCGGCGATAATCCAGAGCAAAACCCGCTTGTCCCCGTGTCGGCTCAGGGATCAGGAGCCTCTGCAGGCAGCTCCGCCGCTGCTGCAGGATGGCAGGAGGCAGGCAACATGACAAGGCAGTTCTTCCAGACAGGAGCTGGCTGCTGGCTCCCTCCTGCTGCCACTCACCTGCCTGTCCTCGGGTACGCCAGTGCCAGGGTGCTGGTCCCACTCACAGTGCTTGTGGTCGGGGGAAGAGAAGGCTATGGGCAATGCAAGGGCCAGATTACTGATGAAAGCCCCAGTGTGTAAATACAGATGCAGTGAGGAGAGGACTATGGCAGAAATGCAGCTCGTGTTACAGCGAGCCATTTACAGCACGCTCAGAAAGAAGCGAGCGTGATGGGGCTGTGCTCCATGGCCTGCCCGTGCAGGCAGGGGGGTCACAGGGCTGCTGCCTGCAAGGGGAAGCCATCAGGTGAAGTGGCCACTAGTGAGGGGAGACAACCCAGCTTCACACCCTCCATACACAGCACATGATAGCCATAATGCAGACCTATGTATTCTCCATCCTTCGCCCCACCTGGGACAGCCACAGCCCTGCCCACCTCTGGCACATGATGCTAAGCAGCCTGTCATGCCTGAGAGAAAGGCTGATCACAGCATTGCTCCATCTGTGAATACGTGTGACATAGAAGCAGGAGACCATTCTCATTGTTCAGGCTCTCTACCCATGCTCAAGTGCTTCACATCCTTGGGACTAATCTTTTCTCTCCGGTTCTCTTTGTCACCTCCTTCTTTCCCTAGGATTTCCCTAGGATTCTTCTTTCCCTGCCATTTAAGGATAATTTAGAAGCTGTATCACAAGTGCATTTACACCAAATAATGAAAATAGGGGATAGGGAACTATCTTGGCAAAGCATCAATGTGTTAAAGGGTTTGGGGACATTGACTCCATTTGTGCCCAGAACCAGAGCCAGCAGTAGGGTCGTTTCACAGGTTTCAGCCACTGCTCATTAAACGAGAACTGAAAGACCTCAGCAGAGGCTGAGAAGGAGCTGTTTCAGGATGCATACCACAGCAGGCATAGCCTATTTTCAGTAAGCGTGGTGCCAGACAGGCACAAAGCTCACACCAGGGACTTCTGGGTACAATCAGTGACAAAGAACAGGGACTTCATGCAGCTATGAAGCAACTGATGTCTGTTCTGTAGAAGCTGGTGGGGGGGTGCTGCTTTGAAAGATGTACTGCCAAGCCTCAGGGGTTTGAAAACAGTTGACTTAGGCCAATTGCATCAGTGACTGCTGTTAAAAACCTACCTATCAGGGAAGTACACGGACATCTAAGTAATAGGTATATGTCCTAGTGATACCTACCTGAGGGGTGAAGCCAACTTCTGAGTTGCTTCTGCAGCCAAACTGATCTCAGCCAGGGAATGGCTAACCAGCAGATGATCCCAAAGGGTTTGGAAACCATTCACAACGTCCCACGTCTCAAACGAGGCAGTAGAGAGCGCTCAGATCAAGGCAGCAATAAGGCTCACCACATCTGCAGCAACAGTAATCCTGTCAAAGCACAAGTGACAGCCCTGTGACAGCCTCCTAGGAGCACAGCATTGACCCTGGCTGTGGAGCCCTGTTAAGCTCTCCTCTGTGCTTTCTGACCACACCTGGAGAGACGGATGAAATTGATACCCAGAGAAAATGGGGTTTAGCAATCCCTATAGCCTGGGCTCATCTCAGTTTGGGAGCTGCTCTTTCTTACAAGCACTGTCCCACCTCAGTCTGACGCACTGCCCACGTTCATCATTTGCTGGAGGAATCCAGACATTACATGAGAGGATGGGCACAGTCAGCAGCCCTTCATGGGAGTTTGCTTTTCCAGCTCAGCTGCATAAAACTTCTGTCAGACCACATCCCTTTTCGCTGCCTCAGTTTCGCTGTTTCCCCCGCTGTGAAATAAGGATCATGACACTTACCAAGCTGCTGCAGATGTTATAAAGTTAACTTCATTACTGGATGCTGCCAGCCCATGAACAGTACTGAGCATTCTGCGAGGCTCCTTTTCCACCCATGAAGCAGAGACTCCTTGTGGCTTCCCCAGGCATACAACTACTGCCTGCAGCTTTCTTCACCCTCACGGCAGCAGGTATGCTGCAAAGGCAGGGACCCCCATTACCAGCAACAGCAGGAGCTTTGGTCCCTCTACCAGCTGCATCCAGGCCATCTGCCAGGCAGGAATGCAATGCACCAACCTCAGCCGAGCTGTCAAGGCAGCGGAAGGGCTGGGGTTGCACTGCTCTGGAATTCCAGCTACGCACAAACACCCATCAGCCTGCACCAGGAATGACTCCTCCCTGCCCCGGACAGGGCTGAATCACTGGAAATACCAAAACAACGATGAGGTCACGTTCCCAGAGCAAAGAACTGGAGCCAGATATAGCTGCATGGAGAAACGTGCTAAAAAGGGACTCAGTGTGCAGGCTGGGGGCTCTGGCAGACAGGCACCCCAGCATTTGTCTCGTTTAAAAACAGCTTGAGGCTGCCAGGAGACTTCTTTTCTCCCTGCAAGGAACTGGGCAGCACAACAGGGGCTTTAAACTCTTTAATCATCCTATTGAAAGAGGCGCAAACGTTAGAGCTTGTGAGTGTATAGACTTGGGTTCAAGGAAAGAGGAGGAGGTAGAGTGATTCAAACCCAGATGACTGGATTCAAACCCAGTGTTCCCAAAATCTCACTGTGTTAACATTCTCATGCTTAAGCAGTTAAACCCCCCCCCCCGCTGCAAGCTGAACGGCAGACAAAAATCATAAAGCCATTATTGTCCAGCCAGCTTCCACAGAAAAAGAACGTTGGTTTGATGAGTTTTCAACAGGGTGAGCAGCAAATAACAGTCCTACTATCGCTCCTAGAATGAGAATCTAAGGCACTTCATTTCCAGCAAATAGACTTTTCAGGGCAGTGCCTTTCCCAGTTCTCAGTGGAGGGAGACTGGAGACATTCTGCTATTTAGCCTGTGAAGGAAATTGCAACATAGGACTTGGAAAGGATAGCGGAATTCACAACATCCTGCTCTTTCCCGTCTCCGTAGGACAAGACATTTGGATGGATAACAGTAACACCCACAATTATATGAAGAAGAGGGTCTGAAAATGCAGATTTTGTACCATTAGGATATAAACTAAATCTTAATCAGAAGCCAAGGGGGAGCAAATGCAGGACCAGACAGCTACCACCAAGCATCTCATCTGACTGGCTGCACAGTAGTCATTGAGCTGACATACTCTGCAACAACCACAACCGTGTATATGGCATAGCGAGCTTGGGCTATGCTGCACCAGTCCCTTTTGCCTTCAAGTGCTTCCAGTTTTGCTGATAAAATGTATAAGAAAATCTGTGACCTGTGTGTAACTCCCATAGGAGACCCATTAGACCAGAAGTGCTCAAAACCGAATCAGTTTATTCTTACCCCACTGTTTTACCCCACTGTTTGAGCACATTCTGGTAACAAGAACCACCATACTGGGCCACACCAAGAAGTCTTCTCATCTAGTGCTCTATACTAGACATTTTGGCACCAGCATATTCATATCACAGAGCATGGACTGATCTCTCCTAAGGCCATACTCTTCCAGACCACAACAATCAGCAGCCAAGGAGCTTCTAGAGCTGGAGGCTGCATACTGAGCCCCATGTTTAGCAACCTCTGAAATGCACCCCTGCCACTGAGGTGTCTGGTTCCTTCTGGAATCTGTGTGTATTTTCAGCCTTCATGCCATCTCGTAGCAACAAGTTCTGCAAATCAACTGTGTTGAAAAAGGACTTCCTTAACCTCTTGCCTGATACATAATTTTGTTGGATGTGCTTCCTCTGTGCTTTGAGAAATAGCAAAGTTGAGTAAGGTCAGTCCTTACTCAACTTCTCCCCACTGTACACTATTTTATAGGCCTTTATGCTTTCCCCGTACCATCTACTTCTTGTTTAATCTCTTTTCCTGCAGAAGCTATCCCAGTCCCCTACTCATCCTCATTCCCTTTTTCTGTATCATGTCCACGTCTATGTCATTTTTTTTGAGACAGAATGACCAGACTTCGTGTGGTACTCAAGATGCAGTCACAACATGGTTGTATACCCAAGATTCCAAGAATATATTCCACTTTTTTAATTTATTCTTTATTTCCAAGTAAAAGGTCTGCCTTTTTGGCTGCAGCTGAATACTGAGCTGATGTGCTGGGATAATGATCCACAATAACTCCTAAGGGCTTCCTGTGGGCAGTGAGAAACTGTTCACAAATGGCCATTACACGTGGCATTTACCAGCAAGGATTCCTATTTGCTGTTTTATCCTGCTAATAGCTTTGCAAGTTAGTCCTGTAGATCTTCAGGTAGTTTTTAATCTGACTGTGTTGACTTAGAATCGTCAGAATATTATAGTCCTCATTCCAAACCACAGGTTAATGTATTGCACAGAGGTCTCTGCAGGACCCACGCACTGCAGGTATCAGAGCTTTGCTGGATTGCAAAGCATGACATTTGGCAAGGAGTGCTCTAAGCACAATGACCAGGAATGCCTCATCTTGTGGGATATCCTACAATGGCCTAATGCAAGGAGCTGTGGAGCTGTAACACTTGTGGTCTGCACCTGAACTTGTGCTGACATAGAGCCATGCAAAGGTAGGTACCTGTACCAGATAGTCCACAGGCTTTGCCAGGCACAGCCTCAATGCTGTGTATGTGGTAGCACAAGCATTACAGCAGTAGGATGGCCACACTCCACACCCCATCACTGGGATGAGGTTAGCAGCACACCAATTTGTACTCACACCCCACTGTCTGAACCAGTGTCTTGCCCTGGCATTTGTGGAGGATCCTGGTGCAGTTTGAACCACCTATTGTGAAATTGTGAATGATGTGGACAAGTCACCCAAGAGGCACCACCACTGCAACGCACAGTGTTCTGCAAAGTGCTTGAACTAACAAGGAGGTTACAGCACCCTAACAGTATCCTCCAACAGCAGCCTTTACAGGTTGTGCCAGCAAATACCGGTGTCAGTAGAACATTGTGACAGCAGCCCTAGTTCTGTCCACAGGGAGACTGTTCTGACAGGAGCAGGCCTAAGGAAGATGCTGGGACCAGTTCTCCTGCTGCAGAGCCCCAGCCACAACTAATACCATTCTATGGGGGAAGCAGCCATTCTCTGTGTCCCAGCGGATCCCGTGTTCTTTCCCTTCTCCTCATTATCACATCCTGAAGGTCCTGTGCACCCATTAGACAAACCAAACAGGTTTCTTCTTCCCCTCCCTCCCTGCCTCAAGATTCCTGGGTGCCAGGAGCCTGTTATGAAAATAAAGCTTTAATTGTAACTATGATTTAGTGCCGTAATGATTCTGCCTGATCCCTGAAAGAATCTGTCAGTGCCAGGTGATAGAAACATACTCCCATGCACAGCTCCACCGAGGACTCAGTACGAAGTGCAGAGTCCAGGGCAATGCTTAAGGGCTACAAGGATGCTCAGCAAATAACCATCCCAGGCACAACTGATGTGAGTCGTGGAAACCAACATTCCCAATCCAGGCAAGTACACACAAGAATGGGAAGAAGAGGGGGATAAACTATGGGTAGTAGATGTTATGAGCAAAACCCCAAACAGGATCCAAGTTCCACAATCAGAGGGACAGGGGCCTATAGCCATCAAAACTCAGAAAACATCCTCCTACGTGTCCATGGCTTTGGTGAAGAACTAACTGAGAATTGAGTGTTCAGCGGAAGGTGGATTGCATAAGGCCAAGCAGAATTGGGGTAACAAGCGTCCCTGAACATCTGGGAGAGATAAAGCAGCAGAAGAACTCCTCCCAGCCAAGTTTACCCTGAAGCACTCCAAGTTGAGCTGGCAAACCAGCAGGATCTGTTGCCTGGCTCAGCTTCAGCAGAGCTTACCACAGGAAAGAGCATCAGGCAGCTACAACTGCACACATATCTTCATTTTGTTTATTCCCAGAGCTCAGCGTACCCCTGCCACACAGGACCTCGGTGGCATGGGGAAGGGTAAGGGAGGCACTTCATTATCCCTCATCTGTTCCATGCAAAATATTGCCTGCAATCCCAAAAGAAAGGCAGATCGGAGGTTTCAGTGAACCATAATCCCTACGTAATAGCTTAGTCAGGGTTCATTACCTGCTAGTAGGTAATATAAATACCTGGTATTTATAATAAATACAAATAAATATAAATTTGTGTAAATTATATAATTATTTATATAAATATAATAAATTTAAATAAATAAAAACTTGGGAATAACCCAGGTTATACCAGGGTTATTTTTCAGCTCATCTAAAAAGAGAACAGATTTATTCCTGTGCACTGTCTATTGAACACTGCCCAGCTAACAGCTTCACCAACCCATCCAAAAGGCAACACAACCAGATCACTGAGTAAAGAAAACTGAGGATACCAGGCATCCTTCACCAAACAAAGTGTCAGACAGCATCTGCTGCCACAGCAAAAACTGAACCAGAAGCAGAACTGCAAGCAGCACAACACTGGGCAACCATAAGCCAGGCTTGCACCTTTTGAATATTCTACATTCCCTTATCCACAGCCTGGAGGATTTAGAGGGAGGATTGCCAGGAGGTGAGGAAGCCTCTGAAGCAGCTGCTTCAGGTGTTGCTGTGTAAGCCCAAAGGATGCAAACCCACTGCTGCAAGCAAAAGGTCACCAGACTGGATCCTGGCCCAGCAGCTTCTGTGAAACATGTGAACCAGGAGACTTTCAGACTGCAATTTTTCAATGTGAGAGTACAAATTAGTTTTCTAAATACAGACCTGTACTCTACGTGGAATGAACGGCCTGGGTGCCTGCAGGGCTGATGGAGGGGAGCACTCTACTCCAGACGACACTGAAGACTTCAGTTCAAAATTCAGGGCAGCCACTGACTCCCTGAGTCACCTTGGTCTGCTTATCTCAGGGCCCAGCTCCCTGCTGAAGGAGAAGATACTGATCCTCCCTGCCTCCCGGAGGAGAGAGAAGGCAATAAGGCTTAAAAGGTCCCATGAACTTGGCCGTTAATCCCAAAAGGAGGCAAAAGGGGGTTGTTCGCTCTGTAGAGAAGCTAGGCTTCTGATACTAGTGCCTAATACGGATGTGGAGGCAGGATGCAGTCAGTAACAAAAACATTGGACTTCCCTTGAGACGCAGTGCTCAGATCAGATGGTGCTTTGTTTATAAGGTGATGCACATGGGGCTGGAGATATCCCCTGTATGTCTGCCCCAGCTTTGCACTCAGTGTAAACAATCAGTTCAGCAGCACAGCCCTCGCCGGGGCACAGACAGCTCCCCAAAGCCAGGCACGATGCTTCCAGAGAACCTACAAAAAGCCAGTGGCTGGATTGTCTGTTTTCCTAATTCAGAGGAAGCCTGGCCCAGCTTCGATTTCCTGCAACATCTCTTGGTGTCAGGGGGGTGGTGGGGCTGGAAAAGGCCAGATCCATTTATAGCTGGAAAGCCTGGCAGAGGGTTCAGCGATGTGTGGAAAGGCAGGGAGCTGACAGCTCAGTACAGCCAGATCCACGAGAGGCAGGCTGGGAAGGAGACAGGGGGTATGAAAACCACTTCCCTTCAAGCTGGGAGCAGCAGGAAGAGGTTGCTCCTCCGCAGGGCAAGGCAGAGGAAAACATTCCCTACTTCTGGATGAATCATAAAAGTAGGGCAGCAGAAGACCTGGAAAAACTGTAGAGCAGCCGAGCTGCAGATACAGCCACAAGCACCCACAGGTCAAAGCCAGGCTTTGGGGCTCTGTGCCCTTCTTCTGAGCCCTGCATTACATCCACCCCTACATCAACCCAGTCCCCTGGTCGCTGGAGCTGAGGCTGGGAATTCACTGGTGCTAAGAGGAACGACAGTTCCCTCCTTCTGGCATACTTACGTTATCCAGCACATAGATGTAGTAAAAAGCCCTTTCCAGCCCTCATGGAAAAAGCTTGCCCCTGGGGACAAGACACCAGTTTAAAGCATTAACATGCACATACTTATTCTACGGTGACTTCAGCTCCTCCCCATGTTACCAGGCATGAGACAGTGAGAGAGGAGGGGTGTTTATTTAGCTAACCCAGTTTAGCTAACGATTGTGCATATTCACAGTAAAGTTAGGGAAAATAACCGCTCCAGTTGCTTTAGGGATCACGGAGATGATAAGGCCTTAAGAAAAACAAATGCTGTGGAGCCAAGGCAGTAAAATACCAATGCTATTGTACAGGCATTGATGACAGGAGCGGCATGCAAAAAAAGCCTCTGGTCACCCGCATTTATAAATGATAAACTCAAATGAACAGGTGCAGAAAGGGCCTCGGGGAAATAGAAAACCTATCAAACAAGAAGAAACTTAAGAGCCTGGCTTGTTTAGCGTGGCCAAATGTGGGCAGAGAGCGGATAGAATTGCTCTCTAAATATATCACAGGAGACAAACAAAACTGCTGAAGCAAAAGGATAACGCTGGCATGACAGCAAGAGAACAAATGCCCTATGAACACATTCAGGTTGAAAATTAGAGGGGGAGAAAAACAATCAACCATCAGAACAGGAGGTTTTCCAGCTGGAACATCTGGGTTTGGGATGTAGTTTTATCAGTGGTCTGACAGGGTTACAGGACACAGCACCTCTGCCCACAGGTATCCAAGAGATGCCTTATGCTTCTGTTTTTGTTCCAGCTGGTAATTAGCATGGGTCATTACCCTTATGGCTTCATTCTTAGAACAGATTCATTGAGGGTCACTACAGTTGGAGAACCTTGGGTAAGCACACAGTGCTCCTTTGCCCTCCCGTTCTGTAATTGCTCTTCATGAGTAACAACTTTCAGACTAGAGGTTACTGGAGAACAGTTGTGTGGATGCACACCCATGACCTGAGAGACACTGGGCAGCCAGTAGAACACCCTTGAGGGATCTCTTCCCAGAAGTACCTTGAGTGGGTACTGCAGTACCTTACTGGGGATGGACTCTTCGTTAGGGACTGTATTGATAGGACAAGGGGTAATGGGTTAAAACTTAAACAGGGGAAGTTTAGATTGGGAGGAAATTCTTTCCTGTTAGGGTGGTGAGGCACTGGAATGGGTTGTCCAGGGAGGTTGCGAATGCTCCATCCCTGGCAGTGTTCAAGGCCAGGTTGGATGAGGCCTTGGGTAATATGGTTTAGAGCGAGGTGTCCCTGCCCATGGCAGGGGGGCTGGAGCTTGATGATCTTGAGGTTCTTTCCAACCCTAACTATTCTATGATTCTATGACATGCCTCTGCCCAAAAGAACCTGGTGCCCCACACTACTAGTGGAAGAGTTTTCTTTGTGCCATCTTGTTGGATTCAGGGGAGGGAGAAGATGCTCTAATCCTTCCTCTGCTTCAGTGTAAGAAAAGCAACCATTTCATCACCGGTTATGATCAAAGCACTATCATTCTTGGTCCTAAAATTTCTGCCCAGTGCACTGGTGAGTATTTAGGTGTGGCCTAAATAGAACACAGCATTCAAACCATGAACCTCTATATTATGGAATTATGAGAAAAAGGGAGAGGAAAACACCCCAGAAACACATTTCAGGGATTAGATTTTGATAGATCTATCAAATATGAAACTTCATAAAAGACTAAAGTATCATCTCTATACATTCCACAGCATGAGGTCTAATACCCCCCATGGGACTGACAGAGCACTGCACGCATAAGAAATACTGACACCCTCCCTCAAGGCAGCTTTCCCACCATAGGGCTGCAATCTGAGAATATGGATAAGCCTCCCTCCCGCAGGCTGACTCATTCTTTTGACCAAATAACAGAGTGTCAAGGAGTTGGTCATCCTAATAATTACCTTTTTATTCTTTAAAAACAAATCATTTTACAAAATCAGGAGTGATGCAGGACAGACATCACTGCCAGGTGATGTGTTTCAAATGCTGATCTTGTCAAACCACTGAAATATTTGCATGTGGAGCAAGCTCACCAACAGCTCTATTATCCCCAGCATGTCCTAGGCAGTATTTACAAATCCCCTTCAGCCAGAAGGTGAGTGCCTTGCACATAAACTGTATGAGAAGAGTGACACAGTCTCAGAGTTGCCTTGCCCTGCCCATAAAAGATCTGCTTCTGGTGCCCTGTGTATATTGCTCTGCACTACATGCTAGGAACAGCTCTGGTAGGACTCTCAGCCCACCCAGAGCAGTCTGGGTATCATGGGGATGTCTGCTTGCCTGCATAGATTCCCCTTTTGCCTCTAGCCCCAGGGTGGCTGACTGTGAGAGACATAATCCTCCTCAGAAAGCCATGATTGTCTCTGTGAAGTGAATGGTAAATCAGAGGGAGGTGACAAGCACCAGCGGGGCTGCAGGCTCTCACTTTACTTAGGTATCTGCTTGCAGGGGACATGGCCAGATTAGCATCTGCTCCTTCCTTATCAAGCAGCTCCTGGCCACTGAAGCCTGGATCCAGTCCCAGCTCTAGTTTTGCAGTGACTGCTGAAATCCAATGCCACAGTTTGCACTGAGCCTCCCCAAAAGCAGCAGGTGCAATAGACTTGGGTATTTTTCTGGGCCACGTTAAACAATCTTTACATAGAAACTTAAAGCTTATGGAGCTTAAACAATCTTTACATAGAAACTGCTGAAACTGGGACCACAGGCCACAAGGTGTTATACGCAGACTGGATGAAATGGGGACGAGGCTGGCCTGTTGCCATCACATACTGCCTCCACCGATAGTTCAGAGACTCAAGGCAGAGAACTCCCAATAAATACCAGATGGTTACCATGCAAAAAAAACCAACCCCAATTCAGAACAAGGAAGGAATCTAAATCTGAATAAAGGAATAGAAAAAAAATAAACCACCAGCTAACGCTGCTTAGTCTTCTGCACATAAAAGCTTCATTTAGATAGCTCAGCAGTGCTGCCAGGACAAGCTCTCGCACTGACATGCTGTCCTTCCACCCAGTAACCCCATTGATGATGGACATAGTATAAACAAACAGCCAGCAAAGCCCAGTCCCTCTGACTCTGGCTGTGCCTGTGCATCCCTGGTCCCTCTGCTGGCAGTCAGACTGAGCATTTCCAGCTCTCTGAAGCCCATAATTGACAGATGAACTGTTCCTAAATAAAATACTACCCAGCACACAGAAACTCTGCAGGGGGTCCTGAGCCCTCACTGGGATCCTCTGACACTCCACCACACGGCTCAACGGGAAGGGTGAAGGAATCATCAGATCATGCTTCATCCCTTATGCTGAGCCACAGCACCGGTGGAGGACAGGGAGGGGTAAAGGGCAGGACACCCCGTGCTAGCTGTGAAATGGCATCTCTGCCTCTGATACTGCTTGTGTGACCTCCATCGAGTCATACGTGCGTGTGCCTCAGTGTGCTATGGTGGGGGAGACACCCAGTGCTGGCAGATCACATGAGCCCTAACCACAGCATGGGCTTCTCAGAGCCAGGCTTTATCGCCTAATGGGAGCCTGAGATGCTTCTGCCCTTTTATCTAAAGTCTAAATGAAATGGCTGGTGACCTGCTACAGAACCTGAGAGGGTTCTAGGGACAATGATCTTTTGCAAGAGCAGATTTGCAATGCAGATAAAAACAGGACAGGCTGATGAATGTCAAGTCCTTGTCCCTTGACCAACTAAGGGTTTCTCTAAGCACTTCCTGACTGCAGATGAGCAAAGAGGGTGGTGCTTGGGCGCTGGCCATCTCATGAGAAACTGGATTAACTGTTAGTTTGGAAGGAGGCCATTGCAACGTGTGCCTTCCAAAGTGTCTGCGTACAGTCAAAAGGCCACAAAATTACACATGTTACATGGGGGTTGTGCAGCTGGACCTAAGGCACACCTGGAGTCAATACTGTCACCCCAGTAATACAGCCCAGAGTGTACTCATGATAGAAACAAAGGCACGTAGATGAGAAGGACATGGCCAATTCAGCCTTTTCCTCAGCCTGGACTTCTCTTTGCTCTGAGGTATGTAGTTAAAGGGAGAAAAATGTAAAACAATCATTATGAACGATCTCAGGGAGCAGATATGCCTCCTGCAGGATGTTCTCTCTCATTCCAGGGAGGCCCTCTGGAATACCTACAACATCTCTAATGCATCCTGCCTGCATTCCCTTGGCAGCAGCACATGTCTTTGGAAGAGAAGCTGGAGTCAGAGGCTGAACCTGGGTGAAAAAGGCCCACGTTCTTGATTTGGTATCCTGGAGGGCAGGGTTCTGGGCAGCCACTGCCTCTGTGCTTTGCAGGGAGAACAGCCCCCCCTCCTGACGGCCCTTCGCTTTGGTTTATATTGTTGGTTTTCACGTTTCTTTGGGGGATTTTTTCTTTTTTTCTTTCTGTTTTGGTTTGGGTTGGGGTTTTTTTTTTTTACAATCCTTTGTGCTTATGTTTGTCACTATTTGGTGAAAATGTTCCCGTTGTAGCAAAAGGTGATTTTGGCCGCATGTTTCTCCCAGACATAATGAGCGCTCCAAAGCCATGCTGATGGGCAAAGGCATAGCCAGAGCGGCGGGTGCTGGTTCGACGCAGGCGTCTCCTGGGTGAGGGTGGAGGCGGCCGCTTTTTGGCTTCTTTGATCTTGAGCAGGACCTGGAATCAGAAAATAAGATGGAAATAGTGGGAAGTACATAGTTATTCACAAGCACAGTAACACAGGAACAAACACAGGGAAACAGAAGCAGGCGGCCAAAGATCGGCAAAACAGGGGGATGGCAGGAGGGGTTGTGGAGCAGGAACTAAACTGGCATCCTGGTAAAAGCAAAAGGGGACCTTATTCTAGAATGCATAATTGCAGTGTCATCTTTGAGTCATGGGAGGAGATTTACAGCTTTCTGATGCCTCAGCTGGGGTATTACTGCAGCTCTTTGAGGCTCTTCAGACCAATAAGCCAAAATGTTGAAGTCATCTCAACAATAGACAGAAGTCCAGAAAACAAACAAAGAAACATTTAAGAATTTATTTCTACTGAAGTACTAATTACTAGTAATTTATACTAATTACTACTCAAGGGCATCTCTGATACATAATAGCTTTTTATGATGAGAATGGCGATAAATAGATTCTCATATTCCTTGGTAGAAGGGAAAGAAATAATGCACTTTTTTTGCAGGTAGTGGGATCTCTGGTGGCCACCAACATCATCTGTGGACAAGCATCTTGTCAGAAAGGGGCTGTTAAAGGCATAAGGTCAGTATGGAATGCCAGTGGCTCAGCCGAATCCCCAGGTGCCAGAGCTCTGTTCTTCTTGCTTGGGATAATGGCAAAGTAGGTACTTGGCCTCTCTATAAACATCAGGTCTCTGTTTAAGTAAGTTCACAGAATTCCAGAATGGTTTGGGTTGAAGAGAACTTAAAGCTCATCCAGTTCCAGCCCCTGCCATGGGCAGGGACACCTTCCACTAGAGCAGGTTGCTCCAATCCCCTGTGTCCAACCTGGCCTTGAACACTGCCAGGGATGGGGCAGCCACAGCTTCTCTGGGCACCCTGTGCCAGCACCTCAGCACCCTCACAGGGAAGGTATTTTGTCCAAATATCTAATCTAAGTCTCCCCTCTGTCAGTTCAAAGCCATTCCCCCTTCTCCTGTCACTACAGGCCCTTGTAAAATGTCCCTCCCCAGCTTTCTTGTATAAGTTCCTCTCAATACTGCTTGCTGGGCATCTCCATACATTAGGAAACCCAAACGCTCCTCTCCTGTGACAATTTGCTTCCTAGAGGAGGTAGAAAAGTAAAGTAATTTTTCACTAGAGAGAAGTGCTCATCCCATGCCCTGAGGCTCGGATTCTGAATTACAACTGTGTTGGACTTGCTGAGAAAAAGTGAAATTTTGCTAGGCAGTTTTGCCCCATCCCTGGCAGTGTTCAAGGCCAGGTTGGAGGGGGCTTGGAACAACCTCGTCTAGTGGAAGGTGTCCCTGCCCATGGCAGGGGGCTGGAACTGCATGTGCTTTAAGGTCCCTTCCAACCCAAACTAGTCTGGAATTTATGGTTCTATGGCTGCTACTCAACGAAGGGGAAAACTCAGTCAATTTTTACACACCTGAACTGCTTCTAATTGTGTCCTGAGGACCTCCTGACTTTGCAGTCTTCTCTATCACCCACCTACCACCTCTACAAGGGCTCAGAATTCCCCTGTACTCATTCACCAACAGTTCTGGAGCACTGAGGAGCTTCACAGCCATCCCAAGGATGATGAGAGCAGCCACTGAGGTGCATGCATTCCCCTGGGGCTGTGCTCACTGCTTTCTCACAGCTCAGTGCAGGAAGAGGGAAAAAGCACCAGGTGGCAGCAGCATTTTGCAGATGCTGTTGCTTGGAAGGGAGCCGGGGTAGTTGTGTTTAGGCTAACATCCTCGAGGGGTTCGTTGGCAGTAGTGAGCTGTGCGCTGTCTGCCCACTCCACCTCTCCCACCCCTAGTGGCCTCATCTTCATGCTCTTTCTGGTTTCAGAGGGGGCATATAAATACTGGTTACAAACGAAGTAAATTCTTAAGTGAAAAAAAGCTCAAATAGCAAACACGTAATGCTGGGTGGAGAGTGAAGGGCTGTGGTTTGCCAGGCTAAAAACTGTACAGGATGAGGTCAGGAGGAACACACCACTCCTTTACCACTGAGCCACAGCCCTTAAACCATGCACCTAAAAATAGTGCCGCTTCCTTGCTCCAGTGCAATGTAATCCAACTCTAAATAATCTCAGCCTTGGTCCCGGTTGAGCTGTGCCAAACCCCGAATTCAATCCTCCTTCCCAAGGGAGTAGGGGACGGACAGATGGCAGCACTTGCATCTACAGGGACATCCACTGAGCAATGCCAAGGCCGTGCAGCATGGCTCCATGGGAAGCTTACGTGGTAGTAAATAGGATTCCTTGTTTAATAAGGTATCTCCTTACTTTGTCACTGGGAGTTGGCCTTAACTGAGTCTTCAGGAATCGAAAGCCAACTACAGGCAGCACACAGAGGGTGATGCTGAGGAAGATTGCTAGCCACACGTTTGGTTGGCTGAGGGTGTTTCGAGCTGTACCTGAAAAACAAAAAGCAAGATTAAAACTGTGACAGTCTCCTGAACCTTTCACGCTCTGTGATTCCGAGGCACTTGGCAAATGATCAAAGTATAAAAAAGACACCATCCCCAACAGTGAAATCAATCTGCTGTAGAAAGAACAGTAATACTAATGTCACTGTCTGAGATGAGCAAAGAAAGATGCAACATCCAGACACAACTGCAGCAACAACTCAGGGACACAAGCCTATCAGAGTGAATGCCTTCGCTATGTACAAAGAGTCAAATCACTGCAAATGGTTGATACAATAGTTCAGGAGGCCTGAACTCTCGGGAGTCCTGCCCTCTCACCTTTTGCCAGGACTCTATTGCAAAAATGAGGAATACTGTTTTACTACTTTCCAGCACTGTAAGCATATGGAGTACTGACTGACTGCCCAGCAGATGATGGATGGGATCACAGCCCTTTACGAGAGGAGTATTTTTTACTCTAGGTGTCTGCACAGCCTGCGTAGCCTGATGGGTACATTAGCAGAGGAGCTGTCATGTGCTGGTGTGACACTACCACCTTCTTTGAAACCACAGGGCTCGCTTTTGGCTTCTCCTTAAACTGAAGGAATGCAAGAGAGAACAAACAGTCTGCAAAACTCTCATTACAGGGCTTAATGATGCTGTTGTTGGCAGTAAAGTTGATGAATGTTTTCTTTTCAGTTGGCCAAATTCTGCTGTAATACAGCTCCACTGAAATTAAAGAAAACAAGTTGTCTCAGTCTAGACTATAAACACTTAAAAATAGTTTCAGACTGAGACATTATTAAGCAGCCTATGTGCTGAGCAGCAGATAGAGATACAGCAAGTGTGTTTCCACCTGTCTTTGGAAACTGAACATACACTGTCTTCACTCAGTGCTTTTGATAATAAAGGCCATCTTGCAGGGGATGTGACATCTGTTTGTAAAACACATAGCAACAACTGACCTGCATCTCAAATGTTTCTAAAATGGCTGATCACCCTGGTATTGCAGTGAAGATGGGCAGAACAAGTCTTGGCTTAACAATTTGTTTGGAAATAAAGGAATTGATTAATACATCAATCTGAGACTTGAAAAGCATTGGGAGTTTGGAATTAGAGTCTTCTGACACTGCTGTATCAGTATTGGCTATGGATGCACAAGGCTGTTAAAAACATCTGAATTACTTTGCTAAGCTTTCATCTTCCTTCTGGATTAAAGTTTCATGAGGTGAACTCATTTTTATGTTATCCTGCACTTTTTGCATGTGTTCATAAATCTTTAATGTAAAGTCACACAAAGGACTGGTCATCACTGGAATTTTTTTTGTTGGGAATTTGCCACTTAACCTGGCTCACCGTAATCAAACACTGTTTTTTGCATGTCTAACTGGATATTGGACTCCTGTGCTTTCCTGTACAAACATGTTAACTTATTTACAAAAGAACGTGCATCTTTCTGCAAATAAAATGCCTCTAGATATCTGTAAAAATTGGACACCTGGAAACAGAACATGAAAGAGCAGCAGAAAACATTCCAGGCAGCTCAGTTTATTTAAAGGCCAGGTTTATTTAAAGGACCATTCCTGTGGCTGCATGTAGATGTACATTTTTATGCAAGGAAGTGAATGAGGAAAATGTTCACCAAGATGGATGGGTTTCAAAATAAGCATTCCCAGCAGCCCTCAGAAATGCCCTGGCATTTCTTGTAGAAAAGACAATCAATACATTGTTACTGCCTCTAGAGAAGTAATAACATGTACTAGAAATACCTGACAAGATTAAAGCCCTGCACCAGGCCCATTTTGAGTGCAATCCAGATTTGTCCCAGGGCTTACCAACAAAGGGAAAGGAGGCTGTGAAGATCATGTACATGCCATCACTATACATGGTGAAGGTGATAGCAAAGTAAACAGAAAGGCTGCCCCAAATGAAGAACTGGTTCACAACTGTCCAGTAAGAAGTGTCCAAGCAGATCTGAAAGAATGGAACAATACAGATATGGTCAGTGCCTTAATTATTCAGCAGATTGGGGTTGAACACAGCTTGTTATATATGCTTCATATATATATCCGTATATATCTATATATCTTATACATATATGTGTGCTTCATATATATATCTGTATATATCTATATATCTTCTATATGAAGCAGATAGATATATATATCTGCTTCATATAGCTGTCCCCAAGACTTACTCATTCAAGTCTCAAGAAATACCAAGCCACAGATGATAGGATGCTGGGAGACCATTCAAGGCAAGCATGTTTGCCTTGTTCTTCCGTTCTTGTCAAGCAAACTCAAATGAGCCATACTTATGTCCCCAATCCCAGGCTGTGATCTAGCATTGAGAGTTTGGAGAAGGAGCCTACAAGACCTCAAACTGCAGAAACCATTAACTATGGATATGTGATTGGTTTACTTTTAAGAAGTTTATCTCATCCTGGTAGTACCACTGACTTTTGTACCACCCAAGTCTTTGCTGCAGACCTAGCATCTGCATCGTTCATCTACAGACACAGCCCCAAAATGGAAACCCTATAAATAACTACCTGATAGCAGTCAAGACAAGACAATAACCAGCTGATAGCAGTCAAGACAAATTTGAAGAATAAGACAGTCTCGTTCTTCAAACCCTTCCCATAGAACTGGAATTAGTCCTCTATTCCCAGCTTTACCTGTTTTGCCTGCTATGACTGCAAACTTTTCAAAGCAGAGACTGTTTTCCTGTCACCCTGATCTCAAGCAAATACTGCTGATCTTATGAACTGAGGAGAATAATCTGGTGTCAATCTTGGTTTTTGCAAGAATGAAATGTGCAGCAGCAAATACAATGCTATCAAGATTCCAGGTGGCCCTCCAGATGCTGCCTTCATAACACAAAAACTAATTCCTAAAAATATTACCTGGGATGCCTTACCTGTACAGAAACCACAATCAGTAAGCAAGTCTGTACCATCAGTGCAAAGGACTGGTAGTCAGCAATAGCCTTTCCATCACTTCTCACTGTATTGTGCATGGCCCCATAGGGGATGAAGAAAAGAATGAGGGAACTGTAGATCCCTTGAAACATGCACTTGACAAACACCATTTTGTTAAAGTAGAGGTTTTGTTGGCCAGGCACGTAGAGCTGAGGAAACAGCAAGCTCCAACGATCATCCACATCCTGAAGGCAGAGAGAAGGTGATCAGATTTGCTGGCAGCTACTCAACCGATCTCACTTAGGGTTGTCATGTCTCTGTAA